>NC_050458.1:44484139-44716733 GCF_903995425.1 Onychomys torridus
GGACACACACAGACATGGAGTTCACACACAGATACAGGGGGACACACAGATACAGGGGCACACACAGACATCAGGTCCACACACAGACATGGGGGGGGGGCCACACAGACATGGAGTCCATACACAGATGCAGGGGGCACACACAGACATGGGAGGCACACACAGACATGGGGTCCACACACAGATGCAGGGGCGCACACAGACATGGAGTCCACACACAGATGCAGGGGGCACACACAGACATGGAGTCCACACACAGATGCAGGGGACACACACAGACATGGAGTTCACACACAGATGCAGGGGGTGCACACCGATGGAGGAGCACAGACGGGACCGGAGAGTAACTACAGAGATACCAAACTTGCCAGCAGTAGTTCTGTACCTTTAAGCTTGTTTTTGAGATAGGGTCTACTTTGTAGCCCAGATGGGCCTTCAACTAGCAAACTTCCAGCCTCAGCCTTAAAATAACAGGGATGTGAGCCACCATATCTGGCTCCTGTGTTACCTTTAGTTTCTAAATTTTCTAAAAGAAAAGCCATGTCTAAAGGATTCTTTGTAATATGTTTAACAATGTTACAAGAAAAAATAAAGCAACTAAGGTAAACATTTATCAACCTTCAGATCAAGTATCACAATAAGCAACCAAGCCAGGGCAGTCTTGGCGCATGCCTTTAATCCCAGCACTGGGGAGGCAGAGCCAGGCAGATCTCTGTGAGTTCGAGGCCAGCCTGGTCTACTGAGCGAGATCGAGGACAGGCACCATCTCGAAAAATTTAAAAAAAAAACAAAAAAAACAGACAGACAGACAGACAGACATAGTGCTGGTGACAGTGAGTAATGGAATAACACTATCAAATTTTATGCTCAGCAGGAAAAGGGGCTTGCTGCCAAGCCTGGTGACCTGAGTTCAACCCCTAAGACTTACACGGTGGGAGGAGAAGCAACCCCCACAAGCTGCCCTCCCACCTCCGCACATGCTCTGTGACTCGGAGCCCTCCACTAAATACGTGGGTTTACAAATCTGTATTGATGAATTGATTTTTTGAGATGGGGTCTCTCTACATAGCCCTGGCTGTCCTATAATTCACTATGTGTAGACCAGGATGGCCCTGAATTCACAACCTGCCTGCTTCTGCCTCTCTAGCACTGGGATACTTG
The DNA here is from genome assembly GCF_903995425.1 of Onychomys torridus. NCBI lineage: Eukaryota > Metazoa > Chordata > Mammalia > Rodentia > Cricetidae > Onychomys > Onychomys torridus. The sequence continues at coordinate 44,485,301 of NC_050458.1, forward strand.
GTGGGCCACCAAGTCCAGCCTTAAACATTTTTATTTATTTACTTACAGAATAAAAATTAGGGGATATAAACCAGGCAGTGATGGTACACACCTTTAATCCCAACACTCAGAAGGCAGGGCCAGATGATTTCTGTGAGTTCAAGACCAGCTTGGTCTACAAAGCAAGTTCCAGGACAGCTAGGGCTACACAGAGAAACCTTGTGTCAAAAAGCTTTAAAAAAAATAAATTAAGGGCTGGAGAGATGACTCCGGGGTCAAGAGCACTGTCGCACTTGCAGGGGCCCTGAGTTCAGTTCCCAGCACCCACCCAGTGGTTCACAGTCCTCTCTAACTCCAGTTTCAGGGGATCTGACGCCCTCTTCTGACCTCCATGGCACCAGGCATGCATGTGGCACACAGATGCATGTGCAAGCAAAGCACTCACACACATAAAATAAAATACATAAATCTATCCAAAGTTCGGACAGAAATCTGTTTCAAAACCTAGTATCATTTTTTAAGTGCTGGGGATGGACCCAGGGCCAAAGTCACTCTAGGCAGGGAGCCCGGCAGCTAGGACAGAGTGCTAAGTGGAGGAATGCAGCCCCAGTGATGGCAGGGCCTGAGTCCCAGGGTGGACACTCACCATGGAAGGCCCGGAGGTAGTTGTTACCCAGGTACACAAGATTCTCCAGTGCAGGGTTAAACTGTTCCATGATGCTCTGGACCCAAAGGCAAGGGATGCGGGCCACAGTGGTAGAAAGAAGGATTGATGGACATAAGTACTTAGCCCTGTGAAGCCCACCTTGCCCTCTGAGGCCACCAGAACCCTGGCTCCCTCCTACAGATGCCTCCGAGGCATCTTTGGGGAGCCAGCCCCGTGCCAGGAGTCCCTTGCAGACGGTTTTGGTCACACACCTGCCCCAGGGAGGCTTGCTCCCTCCTAACACGACAAACCTCGGAGTTCTCTTGGTCTCCCTGGCTGAATGAAGCCTGTCTATCTGCTGCTACCCCACTGGGCACAGCTCAGCCAGTCCTGTGCCCCAACCTCACCAGAATAGATTTCTGGGGCTGCTGACATCACCCTGCATACTGGCTTTTTCAAAAAGACCCCTGGGGTCGACGATGGGGTTGGGTCACCACCTGGGCTGTGGCCGGCTGGAAAACACCCTGGGCAGTGGAGACAAGCCTGCCGCTTTAAATGGGGCTTTGACTGAAATCCCAGCAGCGTTTCTTCTTCCCTTTCTGACCTTGAATGAGCTATTTAACCTCTGTGGGCTCGGTTTCTCATCTATCCAACAGGCTGGCTATTTCCTACCTCACAGGTGAGGGTGTGCAAGGTGTGCATGGGGAAGGGTCCTATAGACAAATCCCAAGGATCCACACTCCCACACCTATAGCTTAGCCCAGCCTAGGCTCTCCCTCTGTCCTGGAGCCAGCCTGGCCTCTCCATGCTGGCCATGGCCATGAGCTCACCTTGTAGATGGCCATGGTAGACCTGTAGAACTGGTCCATTTCGGGAGCCATGGAAGATGGCGCTGGCACTGAGGAGGTAGGTCGCTCTAGCAGGGCTGGAGTTCGTCTCTACAGGTGCCCAGTGCTGTGCCTCCCAGGCAGCGGGCAGCAATGAAGCTGTAGAGTGGGGCCTGCAGATGGAGTCCTATCTGGATGAAGGTGGCTGCTTAATTATTCACCAGCCAGGGGGGGATGTCAATGCGATCTGGGGCGTAACCAGACCCTGTGGGGAAGGCATCCTGTGACGCAGGCAGGCTCCTGTGACCTGCCCTTCAATTATTTACCCTCTGGGCGTGGACTGGTGGGCATGCGTGGATGAGCCACTTTCCCAGGTCACCTCTGGGAGCCCCCAGTCCTTCATCTGTCCTTATATAGCCCTGCCCACCCTATAGGTCTGGAGCACACACCTTCCTGCCAGAGCAAGCTGAGGCACCCTGGAGGTAAACCCATGTGGAGGACTTGTCTGTTTGGACAGGCTTCTTCTCTGCTTAGGACCTGACTCCTTGAGGGGGACCCTGGCCCCGGTGCTGGGGATGGAACCACAGCCTCATATATACTGGGCAAGTACTTTACCAGAGTCCCCCCTCCCAGCCCTAATTCCCCACCTCCTAATGCCAGAGGAGGGATGACATGAACCCAAGTCCTGCAGACCTGCGGCAGAAGTGTGACCCTCTTCTCTCACTACCCAACCCTTTGTCCAGACCTTCTAACCTTGCCAAGTCTCAAGTGAGGCTTCCACAGGCTTACCTGGGCAGGTGGGCCTGGCACTGACTCTGCCTACTCTATTAGCCTGTTCTCAGGTCTAGAGGAGAGGTTGGACGGGTCATGTCCGAGGGAGCAGGGTTGGGGACAGGCCACACGCACACTAAGGCACACACTGCACAGGTGAGCTTGAATCTAAACCCATTTATTTCACAGTTGAGGTGGCCCTGAGCCCCTCCCCACTCTCCTTGCAGAGAAGAGTGCATGCACAGGATCGACCTTTGGGAGCTGGGAGGGAGGGCTTAATTAAGGTGGGGTAGCTGGCAGGTGCAGAGGGGCAAAGTTGAACAGGGCTGGACTTCAATAGCCTGGGTTTCACCAGAGAGACGATGAGGCGGAATCCCATTTCTCCAGTCCCACTTCAGGAAGTGGGCAGAAGGGGTGGGCTGCAGTGGCCAGGGAACTTGAGAGAATCCTCTGGGCACACTGGGCACCTTAGTGTTGATCTCACTTGTATCTTGCATGTGGGGCAGTTGACGGAGCTGGTTTATCCTTCACAGTTAGCTAACGGGGCTGAGGGGGACTCTGGGCTTTCAGCCTAGAGTGGCAAAGTGCAGATGGGTCAGGAGAGGTGCCTTTGGGGAACCTGTCTGTGCTCTGATCCCCATTCTTCAGGTAGACACGGAGCTAGCTGCCTGGCCCAGCTTGGCCCTCAGTGTGCTGGGTGGCCTGGTGCATCCCTGCCAGCAGGGCCTGGGGCTCAGGGCGATAGCAGCAGCTGGACAAGCTTCTGGAACTCCTCCCGGTGCTCATAGATGTAGACCTCCGTCTCCCAGAGGGCGTTGACCAGCACTGCATCACTGACCTCGTCCAGCATGATGTCTGATCCTAGTTGGGGGTTCAGTCTGTCGGGAGAAACAGGGAGAGGGTTACCCAGGATGCTCCGTCTGGATGGGGACAAGAGCTTGGGCTGGGGAGGGCCTGCCCTGGGGAACAAAGCACTGCCCTGATGCTGGGAAAGAGCACATCAAGGGCTGGCGGGTATGTGTGTCAATAAGTCTCATCAGGTCGTGCCGGGACAAGGACCTCTGTTGGTGAGATGGGGGTAGGTGGGGCTCACCAGGCCTGGGTGGAGTCAGGCCAGACCCGAACCTTACCTGAAGTACTGGATGCCGACCATCTCACACCAGGCCCGGGCCCGGTCCACGGCTCGACCATCTGGATCTGTGCACTGAGGGGAAGCAGTCCCCATAAGCCCAAGCCACAGTGCCCTGCTACCCACCCTCCGAGATCCCTGGGTTCTAGCCATTCATTAGCGGAGTGACTCTGAACAGTCTGGGCCTCAGTGACTGGCCTTGCTGTGGAGAATCTGTTCAGGATCTCTGAATGGCAATGAGTGTAGTGACCAAGGGCCACCCCTCCCTCCCAGTTATAGATTTCGTCCATATGCATTCTGGCCTTCCACATGGCTGTGTGGAGACAGATCTATAGTCAAAGAACACTGGAAAACCCGGTGGGACCTGGTCAGCCTGGAGACCGAGTCTGGGCTGTCTCCAGTGCTGTCGCACAGGGACGACACGGCCGTGTGTGGAGGCATCGGCCAGAGGTAGAGACCCTGAGGGAAAAGGGCCCAGGGAAGGATAGTGACTCACACAGTCTACCACCATCTTGCCCAGTTCCTTGGCTCCAAAAACAGTCTTGGCCAGTTCCCAGGGGTTGCTGGGGCGGAAGACATCTACACAGGTTACAGGCACTTGAGGGGACCTTCCAGTCCCCAGAGAGACGACTATGGAGAGTTTCTTCACCTTGTTGCCCTGGCCCTGGGATGAGCAGGACAAAGGTAGTCAGAGGGAATTTTCACAGGTAGGAACCGGTGGGGTCAGAGAGACGCCAGGCCAGGTGCAAGGCTGTGAGAGGCAGAGACTAGGCCTTGAGCAAGAGCACACCCAGATTTGAATCCTGGATAGCCCTTGCAGCTGCTCCTGGCCAAGCTGGTGTAGGCATGACAACCACCCCTTCAGGACACAAGAGGTGGGGGAGGTGCTGAGGCTGAGCTGACAGAGGCAGCCTTGGACTCACTCAACCAGCTCTGTGCCAATTTGCTGGTGACCTTGATAGAATTCCTTCCCATCCAGGGACCCCAACACCTCATCCTTCATAGGCCCTGATTTCTACTGGACGTGTCTGAGACTGCCTGGACTCCTTCAGGAACCCACGCTATCTGCCGAGGGTGCATGTCAGTGCTCCGGGGCTGTGCTGGGACTTCTGTGACTGTGGAAGGCAGCAGTGAACCCTGGCTAGGTACCTTCCAGCATCACCCAGGCAGCGGCATCCTGAGTCCCCAGGGCATCCCAACAGGTACTGCTACTAAGTGAAGGTTAGGAAACTGAGGCAGCATCAGCTCGGCCACGGTACTGCTTTACCTCCCTTGGCACACAGGCCTTGTCATCCTGCTCTAACAACCTGGGTAAGGACCACTGCCTCTGCACTGCCCTGGGCCTCAGGACAGGTGCCAAGTTCAGGAGCCCTTGCCCAGACCTCAGTCCTCCCACACTGGTCCTCCTCCTCCTCCTGCCTCTGCGGGGTGCTCTCCCACAACGGACACATACAGGAGAGTCTCCAAGCAGGAAGTAAGCTCTGCCAGGCAAGAGTGTGTCCTGGCTGGGTGGTGGCAGATGCGCAGCCTGTACACTGCCCTCCCCACCAACAAACAGCAGGTGCTGGCCGCTGATCCCAGCCTTCTCTGTGTTCAGAGTGGATGAGACCTCAGAAGTCTCCTAGCACAGACACTGCCCATCAGATAGGCCCTGCGTGAGATATGATTGCTGCCGAGTGTTGTACAGGCGGACAAGGACATGCGTCAAAGCAGCGTATGGTCATGTCCAAACTGTGACCTGAGAGGGCTCTCACCTTGCGGATCAAGTCTTGATTGTACTCATGGATTTCAGTCATGGCATCTAGTGTGGGGTTGTTGGCCAGCAGCCCACCGTCCAGGAAGCGTCCATTGGGCCGGAAGTAGGTTGGGGCTGCCCCACTGCTCCGGGCTGCCCGCCATACCAGTTGGTCTAGGGGTGGGAAAAGAGGGGGCGGCTCAATGACATCAGACCCGTCCCTTCAGATCTCAGGTGCAGAGGGGAATACAGGAAGAGGGGGAACTAGGAAGTCTCTAGAAACAGGACCCCCAAGGCCTTGCTGCTGGGTCTTGCCATCCTGAGGAAAGGCTGTCTGTCATTGTGGATTCCAGGGGCCTCTTGAACTCTCTGAGGCCTAACAGCCTTCAGCAACACTTGTCTTAGCCAACCAAGACCAGGGCAGTGATGCGGGTGGGGAGGGCGTCCGGTGTCTTGCCTGTGACTCCCCATCCCCTACCAGCCTCAGCTAGCTTTTCTCACAGACACATCGAATACACGGCTCTGACCTGCAGGCTGAGTTGGGGGCTTCAAGTTAATGTTTTGGTTGAAGCGAGGTTCCCGGATGGCCTCTGGAGCATCATAATTCCGGAAGAGATGGAGCTCCGCTGGCTGCCGGTCCGACAGCGTCCCCGTCAGCATCACCCTGTAGGGAGCGACAGAGGAGAGCTGGCCCAGGCGCCCAGCATCTCCTCGCCAGGTCATGGCCTGGAGCCCTGCTCTAAGTGGGCTTCTCCTTGTCCTCACACAGACATCTCCGTGGACCTGGGTGGCCAACTCTGCCCTTTATACCCACGGTGTCTCCCTCTCTCCAAAAACCGGTTCTGGAAATTCACCCCAGAAGGTCACCAGGGCAGGAGACAGGCTGCACAGAGCCGCCAATGGCAGCATCCGTTATTAGATGCCTGGGAGCAACGTCACTGTCCATCGGCACCCCAGCTGCCATGTCACTCCTTACTCCGAGGGTGGCACGACACCGAAGAACAACTGAGGTGCACTTACTGGGGGCGGGAGTGCCAAGACACGGAAAAGTAAGGCCGGGGCAGTGTCTCCAGCACACCGTCAGCTGCTAAAAACGACAGGGAACTGCTCCCCTGAAGGGCCCGAGAGCAGTGAGCAGCTCCAGGACACTGTGTGGGGGTCGGGTGGGGAGTCCGCACTGTGACCTTTGACACCCTCCTTTTATTTCTTTCTTTTTTTTAAAAAAATACTTATTTATTCTTATTTTATGTATATTGATATTTTTGTTTGTGTGAGGGTGTCAGATCTTGGAGTTACAGGCAGTTAGTTGTGAGCTGCCATGTAGGTGCTGGGGACTGAACCTGGGTCCTCTGGAAGAGCAATCAGTCCTCTTAACCCCTGAGCTATCTCTCCAGCTCCCTATTTCTTCTTTCTGTCATTCCGACAGCCCGTTATAAAAGCCCTCCCCTCCCCCAGGATGTGTATATGGGGGTGGGCTGGAGAAAGTTAAGAGCACCTGCTGCTCTTTCAGAGGCCCTGAGTTCGATTCCCAGAACCAACAGGATGGCTCATAACCATCTATAACTTTAGGCCCAGGGGCTCTGACGCCCTCTGCTGGCCTCTGCAGGCACCAGGCGTGTATGTAGTGCACAGACACACATGCAGGAGAAACACTCACACACACAAACTAACAACAAAGAAGGCTCCTCCTAATCCTGGGATACAAAGGGGCACAGACTCTTACAAACTAGCGTGTGTTCAGATCTCTGCACAGCCCTGGTCCTGGGAGCTCCAGCCAGAGAGGAAGTTAATCCTGCAGGAGTTCTCAGCGCCAGCGGCAGCTAGTCACCCCATGCAGCTTGTTACAGAGGTGATCTAACCGCAATAGCATCACACTGTGTCAGTGAATGAGGAGAATCGAGCCTAGGTCCTCTGGAAGAACACTGAGTCGTCCCTCCAGCCCCTGGTTTTAATCGTAAAAGCCTTAGAGGAGCTGAGAAGATGGCTCAGTGGTTAAGAGTGTGTCCTGCTTCTACAGAGGACCCAAGTTTGGTTCCCAGCAACCAGGTCAGGAGGCTCATAATCGCCTGTAACTCCAGCACCAGGGAGCCCATGACTTCTGGCCTCTGAGGGCACCTACACACATGGGCACACACCACACACACAGTGGAAAAATAAACACTGTTCAAAAGGATAGGACACCTGACAATAAAGGAGGGCAAAAGCCCACCAAAGATGAGGTCTAATGGAGACTCTTTCTGTATTGGGTTGGGGCATCCAATGAGTGTTATCCCAGGATAAAAACAGGCCAGACACAAATGTGCCCCTTTGTTTAAAAAACTTATTATTTTTTGCTGGGCTGTAGTGATGTACGCCTTTAATCCCAGCACTCAGGAGGCAGAGGCAGGCGGATCTCTGTGAGTTCAAGGCCAGCCTGGTCTACAGAGTGAGATCCAAGACAGGCACCAAAACTACACAGAAAAACCCTGTCTCAAAAAACCAAAAACAAACAAACAAACAAAAAACTTATTATTTTTCATTCTTCTGTGTGGGTGTTTCTCCTGCACGCATGTCTGTGCACATGTGCATCAACACCTGCAGAGAATAAAGAGGGCATCAGAGCCTCTCAGATCCCAGTTACAATGGCCAAGTGGGTTCTGGGAATCACACCCAGGTCCTCCACAAGAGCAGCCCATGCTCTTAACTCCTGAGCCATCTCTCCAGCCCCAGCATGCACCTTCCTCGCCCCTGGAACGGACCAAAGATGGAGAATGTGCGGCTGGCCTGCCTGTGAACTTCCAGTTGGTGCTCACGTCATCTGGGCAAAGCTGCAATGCTTTCATGACAACAATCCCGTGCAGGTGGCAGAGATGGTGACAAACCTGCACACCTGGGGGACAGCACAAAGCCCTCTGTAGGAAGGGGGTCCATTCCTACAGAGTTTCAAAGGATCTGATTTTCAACACCAAAAAGCAGTGCAGACAGTAAACAGAGAAATAGGGAGGGTACACAGGAGAAGTCACCTTGACTTCTGATGACAGCTTCATCGGAGCTCAGTGACAGAAGACACCCCCTGAGTCAAGGCAGACTAGAGACCGCAAAAACCCACGCCCAGGCTGCAGCAGCCCCAGCGCTGCTATGTGCAGGGCAGCTAACCACAAATGCAGGCTGGGTAACTGCCTTGCTGCTCTGCAATCTGGAGGCACACTGAGCAAGCACTCTATGGCTGAACAAGGACTGCAGCAAGCAAGCCTTGGGATATTTCCAGGGGACCGAGGTTTTAGGTAATGACCCTGAAGACCAAAGAGTGCTTTGGGGGTGGGGGTATATGCACGCCCATCTGTATATGTACATGAACTTTTTTTTTTTTAATAAACAGACAGGTTAAATAACAAAGCAACAGAGAGAATTAGTGGACTGAAAAACAGGTAAGAAATTATCCAGACTGCAACACAAGGAGATCAAACAGTAGAAAGCAGGTATAGCAGAGCACTTGGGAGGCAGAGGCAGGTGGATTTCTGTGAGTTCGAGGCCAGTCTGCCAGGAAAACCAGGGTTATATAAAGAACTCTGTCTCCAAAAAAAAAAGAAAGAAGGAAAGAAAGAACAAAAGGAAGGGAGGAAGGAAGAAAGAAAAGAAAAGAAAACGGGGAAACTTTCGAGAGAGGGCTGGTTGGTTAGCTGCTCAGCAGGTAAAGGCACTGGCTGCAAGTCCTGACGACCTGAGACCCGATCCTTTGAACCAACGTGGTGGGAGGAGAGAAAGAGTCCTGAAAGTTGTTCTCTGACCTCTATGTTCTCTCTGTCTGTCTGTCTCTGTCTGTCTGTCTCTAAAAGAAATATTAACAATTTTAAAAAGAAAATGCAAGACAAGTTAAAAGATCTAGAGGAGATAAGTACTCACTTAGTATGGGCTTAACTTAATTTACAGAGGAAACGCACACACAAGGAGAGAGACGCGCGGTGGGTGATGGGGAATGAACTAGCAGAGACAAAAGTCAAAAAGATGACTCTAAAACCAAAGAAAGATGCCAGGACAAACCCTGGCAGACACCACGTGGGCACATCAGAAGAACCCAGGTGGTACATGTCAGCATCTAATGCTGGGCAGCAACACCCAGCAGGTAGGCACCCAGCAGAATCTACACGGAAGAGACCGAACACCTCCAAGGGAGCAACAGAAAGCAATTGTGTGCCAATATAGGGCCCCCAATTTCATACAACAGACGCTAGAAGACATAGGCCCTGAAATAATAATAGTGGGGGCACATCATACTCTCATACTTAGAGAGGGCTTCCAAACCAAAACAAATGAACTTCAGAATTAAATATACTATGTGTCTTAGTTCAGGTTTCTGTGGCTGTGGTAAACACCAGGACCAAAAGCACCTTGAGGAGGAAAGGGTTTATGTCAGTTTCCAGCTCTCAGGGGAGTCAGGGCAGAACCTGGAGCAAGAACTGAAGCAGAGACCATGGAGGAGCACTGCTTACTGACTTGCTCAGCCTGCTTTCTCATACAACTCAGCTCCACCTTCCCGAAGATGGCACTGCCCACAGTGGGCTGTGCCCCTCTACATCAGCCATTAATCAAGACAATACCCCACAGCCAGAGCTATGCCACAAGAGCCTGTCTCAAAAAACTAAAAAGAAAGAAGGAAGAAGCAAGCCCCCTGCTGGAAAAAACAAACCCTAAGCTGCTGGGCCTTGCCTACACTCCACTTCCTCCAGGCAGTCAGTCCCCTTTCTCTTGCTCCTAGTCACTCAGTGGGTGACAGACACTGTTCAGTGGGCCGTCTGCATTAGAGGCCAGGGCTGCAGAGAACAAGGCTGCCATGCTCCTGTCTTTTTAAGCTCATAGCCTGGCCAAGAACATGGGCCATGCTGCAGGCACTCTTCAGAGCTGCAGCATGCTGCAGGCTCTTCTGTGACCTCTTTTTTTTGGGTGGGGGAGGCAGTTGAAGACAGGGTTTCTCTGTGTAGTTTTGGTGCCTGTCCTGGATCTTGCTCTGTAGACCAGGCTGGCCTCAAACTCACAGAGATCCGCCTGTCTCTGCCTCCCAGGTGCTGGGATTAAAGGCATGCACCACCACCGCCTGGCATTTGAGGGTTTTTTTCTTGGGGGGGGAGGGGTCTCCTGTGGTCTCTTTAGCAGCTTCCCTGCCTGCTGTCTAGCTTACTTCTCTCCAGCCTTTCTAGAGAGCTCCTCCTCCTCCTGCCCGTCCATGGGCACTGCGGAGCTGGTCTAGCAGAGATGCCAGGTGACAGAAGAGGGAACAAGCATGGATGGTGTGACAATACCCACGGAAGGTCAAGGAGCCATTAGGCCTGCCAAGGCTGTCCAGCTGGCCTGCTCTCTCCAGGAAGCTCCAGGCCACCCTACCCTCCCACTCTTCTCTCCATGCATGCACACAGTCTCCCCATGTTCTCAGGAGAAGCCTCTCATCTAGACGGGATGAGGGTCTGGCCTGCTCCCCAGATTTGGGCAGGCAGGGAACATGGCTTACTTAGGTTTTTTGACATCTGTCATCTTGGTGTGCTCCCCAAACTCCCGCTTCAGGAACTCCTCCAGAGGCCCAGACTCATAGGGCCGTGAGCCCCGAAACACCTCGTCCTTCATACGGAAGTACACGCCACGCATGTAGGCCATGGACTTACCTAAGAAGAAAAGATGAGGAGCTGGGGAGACCCCATGGTGGTGTGCAGGCCCCTGTGGGATGACAGCATGCTAGGCAGCTGCAGGCCTCAGGAAACATGGGCAGGCTTGGTGGTGCAGGAGGTGATGAAGGGGTACATCTGCCAAAGGGCTAATGGAACACGGACTTCCAGGCCCTTCTATAAAACCTACCCATAGGCTGGGGAGTTAGCTCAGTGGTAGAGCACTTGCCTAGCAAGCGCAAGGCCCTGGGTTCAATCTTCAGCTCAAAAAAATAAAATAAAATAAAATAAAACCAAAAAAAACCCCTACCCATATAGGCCGAAAGCCCCCTTTCAGGGTTCTCTACTTAAATGTGTCTTACTAAAAAGAGCTTTGAAGATATAAAATTGTACAAAAACTACTCCCATTTCCCTGTCCCTGTAAAAGAGGAACTATCCTCTGAGCCTGCAGGCCAGACAGGCTATGGGGAGGAGGTGCCCAGCCACCTCACGAGCTCCTCAAGGTGTGCAAGCAGAGGGGCCTGCTGAGGGAGGGCTGTGCCTGTCTGAGGCTAAACTGGGCAGCTCCTCCTTCCCTGCCACGCTCCTCCAGTGTGAAGACGGGCTGGCACCTCTGCCTGTTCTGCAGGAGGAAGCCCCCCTGCACCATGGGCAGAGCAGGTTCTGAGGCGCTCTCCTTCCACAGGCCAGGAGGGACTCGGGGAGAGCTGGGCTGACTCCTTAGAGCCGGCCTGATGTGCAGCATGACTTCCCAGTCATCAGATGCCCTGCGTGCCGCCCCCACGGAACTAAGGTGAGCATCACCACATCAATGAAGCATTTGCCAAAAGATCACCGCTGATGACCAAAACCAGCATCTCCCAACAGTGGAAGACTCTCTTCCCAGAGCCCACAGGAAATGGCTGCTGACAGTTCCCTGGCATGGCTGTGCCCATATTCCTGAAAGGCCCTAGACTGACCCCATGGCCTCACCCCAGATGCCCAGGTGCCTGTATCCCTATCTCACCAGGAGCTCTCTGAAGCCAGGACTCAGCTCCTCTTAGGGTGGAGGGAGGTGTCTTCTTCTGGTACCTCCAGGGCTTTGGGTCACCAGGATCCTGATTTTGTCAGGTACTTCAGCAAAAACAGAATCTGACCAACAGCCAGGCAAGGGGTACCACTTGGGGAGGTGGATACCAGGGACAGGGCCTATAGGGATGCAGCTGAGCCCTACTCTAGGAATGTCCAATTGGCCAGCAATACACAGCTCAGTCACTCCCAGGCCACTTGAATGGTAATGCTAACCCTATGTGGCAACCTCCAGGTAGCCACATGCCTGTACTTCTGCAAGGCTAGATCAAAGGAGGCAGGCCGATGACCTGGGAGGTGATGGACTGAGACTCTAGGGGAATACTTTGGCCTGGGTACTCCCACACTTGTGCTATGGCTCACCCTCCCAGCCAGGGTCTTGACTGTCCAAGTAGTCCAGGGCTCTGGCATCCTCTGACTCACTCATTATCCCAGAAATGCCCATTCCACCCACCAAAGGCGTTTCTACTGGCAGCAGCTGCCAGGGTTTATGCTGTGGCCTTGCAGGAGTGTGGAGGTTGATGAGGACCACTAATACATAAAACCTCCTAAACTAGCTCTGTACTCTGCCTGCCCTGCCCACCCCACCATGCCCCAGAGGCTATGCTCACTGTGCAGAATGGCCAAGGCCAGGATGCCCCCGGTGCTGGTTCCTGCCACCCAGTCGAAGAGGTCCTTGGTGGCCACACCCGAGGCCTTCTCAATGGCGATGAGGAGCTGGATGATGACCAGGCCTTTCACGCCCCCTCCGTCCAGGCAGAGCAGGTGGTCATGGCTGCAGTGAGGATAGCAGTGGGCCAAAAGGCTCTCATGATGGCACTCTTGGCCCGTCCCCTGAGCTTCTGCATAGCAGGGGACACAAGAACAAAGCAACAGGGCCTGCCTTGGAACCTACTTGCTATTGGGTATGGAGCCAGGGAAGGGCAGGAAAGAAGCGAATGCTGGGCAACAAGGTAGAGACCAGGGTAGGGATCAGAGTAAGGAACAGGATGGCAAGTGGGATGAGAAGTGGGGTAGGGAGCATGGTGGGGAGCAGGGTTGGGGCTCTGTGACCACAGCAGTGATTTAGGTCAGCAGGTCAGCTCCAAGCCTGACCCAGTGTCTGCTGGAAGTAAACATGGAAGGGGAGGAAGGGGAGGTCAGGTGTGTGTGGTCAGGGACGGCTCCTCAAGGGAGGGTCAGGGAGGGAGGTGGGAGGGAAGGAAAGTCTGTGCTGGGACCTGGGGAAGGGTAGCCAGCATTAGCTCACTTCACTGGCCCAAGCCCCTTTGAGGAGGCTCCTCTCTACTATCTTTATTATCATTATCTTGGAAAGGGACTCAGAAGTGAAGAGAAAGGCATGAAGTCCCATGCTTGGCTTCTGAGTCGAACACTCTAGCAGGCTTGAACAACCTGCAGCCTGTGAGTTGTATGTGGCTGAGGACAGCTGTGAGTGCAACCATAAACTGACTTAAAGCATAAGATATGTGTGTGTATGTGTGTGCGTGTGTGATTTTGTGGTTATAATACAATTACAATACAATCTTGTGTGTGAATTCTGTAGATGACCACGTCATGTCTCAGTGTTATAAGGTTGTACACCCCTGCCCAGCCCAGCCTAGTCTCAAAGATGGCAGAAAACGCAAGTTGCCAGGCCTCCATGGCCATGCCCTGGGATGCTTGCAGTATATGCTCAACCCTCCCTTCTAGGCTCATTTCCCCTCAGTTTTATGATTTTGTTATGTTTTTTGGTGTTGTGAGACAAGAGTCTCACACTAGCTCAGGCTGGCTTGAATTCACAATCCTCCTTCCACAGTCTCTTGAGTTGAGATTTACAAACAGGTGCCACCATGCCTGGCTTCTTCTCAGCTTTAGTCATTGCCTGTAAGAACTCCATTGTGATGATTGGCTTTAACTGTCAGCTTGACACAACTGAGAATCACCTGAGAAGAGTCGTGATGAGAGACTGCCTACACTGGGTTGGCCTGTTCAAATCTGTAGAGGAAGAACCCAGCCCACTGTGGGCAGCGCCATTCCCTAGCCAGTGCTTCCTGACCGCTGTACAAGTAGAGGATCAGGTTGAGCATAAACAAGCAAGTGAGCATGCGTACACCGATTTCTCTCTGCTCTCGAGTGCAGATGCCGTGACTAGTTGTTTGAAATTCCTACTTTGACGTCCACAGTGAGGGACTGTAACCTGGGTTATAAGATGAAACAAACTCCTTTCCCCTCAAGCTGTTTCCTGCTAGCTGCTCTATTATAGCAGCAGGAATTAAACCAGGAGAGCCACCCAGTGGCAGCAGGATCAGCTGGAACAGCTGGAACAGCTGCCCCAGGCCCTGACTCCCCTGTGGCGGCCCTGCCACCCTGAAGCAACCATTCTTTGCTCACACTCCACCTCTGGACAGCAAGCTCCCATGTGTCTCTGCTCCATCTCTCAGGCCTACCTCCTACAATGGACCAGAGCACACAACCTGAGGAACAGTGAGTCTGAGGAGGGAGGAAGGCAGGTCGGGAAGCCAGCAGCAAAGGAAAGCACATTGCAGGCATCTCTCCAGAAGGGGTTCAAGCAACCTTCTCCCCACAAATCATGAAGTCAAGGAAAAACACAAGCTCAACCCTGCTGCATGGCCCTGAACTGGTCTCTGGAGGGGGCATCATCTGTCACGAATGAGCTGCCATAGGCTCCAAAGACTTGGTCTCTGCCATGACTGTGCGCAGCGAGGCGGGCACAGGAAGTTCCACATACTGGCCTGGCCCTCACTCTACTCACGTCCGCTTCTCATCCCTCATGGAGCTCAGGATGAACGCTGGCTTCCGGGCTCGAGAGATGGGCATGAGGTCCTGAAGCTCTGTGGGGACAGGGCAGGACACTCTGGGGCCAGCAGGTCTCTCCCAGGCCCCGCGGGTCTCTAGAGCAAACAGGACTGCACCCCATCCTGCTACATATCTCCCCACAGCTGAACTCACACTCCACTCCTCCCTTCGTCTGCCTCCTGCCCCAGGAGGGGCTCTCTGCTCCAGGAGAAAGCTGAGCTAGACGCCGTGGGCCTGCTAGGCAAAGGTGAGCTGGGATGAGGAGGGAGCCTGCTGCTTTGGGAAGGGCTTCCCATCGTCCAGCTAGCTCCCAGAAGCTCCTTCATCCCCTCCTCCAACCCTGAAGCTTGACCTCCAGGTATGTCCTGTGATGTGTCAGAGCCAATGGGGCTGACAGCCAGCCACCCATGCCTTGACCGCAGTCCTTTAGCTAAAAGAGCTTTATCACTGAGGACCCTGATCAGAGCCAAACTCCACAAATGAAGGGAAACATCCCAGTCATCCCTCAGAGCACCCTTGTCCTTGTCCCAGGTCTGGAAACGTCCTCCATGCCTCTGGGCTCAGATCTGCCTATCTGCTCCATCTAGTCAGGTCTTCCTCTGTGCACTCACCCCAACCGCCCAGGTCACCCTGCATGACTGGGTTGACAGCCACTGTGCAGCGAGGCTAAAGGCAGCAAGGTGGGTGGGTACCAGCAGTGCCTCCCTCAGCAGGCACATGCCACAGAGCAGGCAAGGTACACATGCAGAAGACTGGCCGGCAAGACAGCAGATGGGGACAGGGACAGGGTGTATGGTGCCAGGGACAGGGTGTAGGATGGTGCCTATGCCTGGGTGTGCAGCTTGAAAAGGGGGTGGGGTTTAAAGCTCTAGCTACAGTGGGGGTTGGCAGGCTCAGCGCTTCTTTAGGCTCAGGCATTACCCATTCACTGCCGCACCCCAGGCCCACCATCCAGCCTGGTTTGAGTGACTGCCTGCCTGCAGATGGAGAGAGAAAGATGGGGTGCTGGGGGATTTCGGCTTTTCTGCCCTCCAGAGCTCCAGGCCTGGCTAGGTTGGCAGAGGTGCTGGGATTGGGGTTTCTACACCCACAGTTAGAGAGGTGTGGCTGGCTAAGACTCAGTTCTGCTTAGGGACTCTCACTCCCAAACATCCTAGGTCCCTGGGTGGTCCAGACCGCAGACGGCCCTAACAGGGCCCCCATCTACTACTCTGGGACTGTCTCTGAGGGCATCAGTGAGACACAGCTGCAAATGTTGGCTTCTCGGCCACCTTAAAAGCCTGTGAGTAATCCAAGGAGCCAGCAGGGGGCATATGGGGTCTCATGCTAGACAGGCAAACAATGAGAGAGTTGAACCCAGGTGGCCTAGCAGCATCTTACTATCCACCCTCCTCCCAGGGAGCCTGAGCTGTGACAGTGCCCACCTGAGACGTACCATAGGAAACGGCCACCCTGAGCCCACATCCGGGGCATCCTCTCAGGGACGGTGGACCACACTGGCTGATAAAGCTTGGCTCTCCCCGCTTCAGCTACTTCTGCCTGAAGCCTTGTTCCTTTTAGTGAGGACTATTGGGATTTGAGGGCCCAGGGAGAGCTGGGGAGAGGGGGGGACGCAGTGGCCTACCTAGGCTGTTTAAGCTGATCTCTGGGGGCTGAGTTTTGTCCAGGGAGAAGAGGGGGTGAGGTGTTGTTGCAGAGCTCTGGTCCGTGGGGACCCCCTGGATGAGCGGGAAGCGGTAGTCGGCCCCCACAGTTCTCAGCAGACTCAAGAGCGCCTTCCTTGTAATCACTTGTCAGTTTGGGAAGGAGAGATGGCAGAGGGTAGACACGGTGTCAACTAGCAAGTGAGAACCCCCTCTTTACACATGGTCCCCATCTAGCAGGTGACCTGGCTGTGTGGGGCAACTACCCTGACTGGCATGTTGACTGATCTGCTACATCAAAGCAGTCTCCTGGTACCAGGAAAGGGGCTGAGGAGGACTGTGGGATACGGCAAGAGGAGGCCAGACTCATCCTAGTTACTGTGGGCATCCCATCTCTCCTTCCACACCAGCAGTGATGCAAAGCAACTAACTCCATGGTTAGCAGTTCTCAAAAACGACAAAGGCTGTCCCTTCAGAGTCCTGGAGGGATGAGCCAGCCAATGGCACCAGTGCCAGTGAACAGAGGAGACAGGGATAGGACACCAGGACTAGCACTTTTGCCTGCTTCCACCTTGGGCTCCATGTCTTTTTCTGCAAGGTTGGCTCTAAACCCAGGGCTGGGCAAAGCTGGAGAGAGGAGAAGAGGGGTAGGAGAGGGAGAAGAGGGGAAGGGGGAGGAAAGGGCCCAGCTAGGTTGTTTAAGCAGATGGTGGGGCTGAGCTCTCTGCTGGGAGAAGAGGTCAAACAATCAGGGCCACACCCATGCTAGCCCACACTCCTGCCAGCCCTCCAGAGGGGACATAGGCTTCTGTGAAGGGAAGCTGCCTCCTGTAACTCTGTAGCTAAGCACAGTGCACGGGGTGGCAATGCACATGCGCGTCTATGCATGCATCCAGCACGTGTGAAGAAGCATGGGTGTATGTGGATAAGCATGGCACATGCAATGTCCCTATGCTGGCTCTGCTGCTGTGGACCTGGTCCCACCCCCACTGGGACCTGAACACCCTTACCCTGAGGTGAGGACCATGCGCAGCAAAGCCCAGCCTGGTGGGCCTGTATCTACTGTTCCCTGTCTTTGGGGAAGGAGGCTCCCTTTGAGCTGCATGTGCTCCTGGCCACCCAGCAGGGAGCAGCTGGGCCATGATACCTTACAGCTGGGACTTCCCTCTTCTGTCCCTAACCCTCCCCCCAACTCCAGTCCCAGACTGCAGAGCACATACGTTTGCTGATCTTGGAGGCTATGAATGCAGGAGTCTCCCCAAAGTCATTTGGGGTGTCCACTTCTGCCCCAAATACAATGAGGGCTTTGATCATCTCCAAGTTATCTTTCTGTTGGGAATAGAAGGTGAGTAAAGTAAGCAATGGTCCAAGACCCCGCCCACCAGTGCTCACAGGGCCTCTCAGCACGTGAGGAGATACTGGGGTCCCCTGACATGACAAAGACTGCTGCTTGAAGACCAGGGCCTCGCCAGTGACCGTCAAAGCATCCCTCAGTGAGGGCTTAAGAAGTGTTTGAAGAACACTGGAGCAGATGAAGTCCTGAGTGGATGTGTATTACTGACATGGGCACAGCAACAAGGACCCCAACGCCTCAGGCCCACGGGGATGTCAAAGCCTTTCCAAGTTAGGCTCGGAATTGGCAGTCTTCCTCTAGTTTGCAGATGTTGACAGTGTGTGCAAAAACGAGCAAACACAGCTTCCCCTTCCCATCTGACTGCACCTGAGACCCTGCCCCGGAGAGACCCCCGCTGAAGCTAGCTAACCCTCCTCGTACTGCACTCAGTGAGTCAGCAGGGCTTCTGAGATGTACAGCAGCGTGGCTGGCCCAGCAGAGCCAGCCCAGCCAGCCTTTCTGTATGTCTGTCTGTTGTTTCTTCATGCCTGCATCACCCCAGCCAAGTTCAAGGACCAGCTGTCCAGGACTCGGCACAGAAAGATTAACCCTAGCTCTTCCTCACAGGAAGCAATGTTCTTGGGCTGACAACCCAGAAGCCATGGTGTGGTGGTTTGAACAAGAATGGCCCCCATAGGCTCATATATTTGAATGCTTGGTCACCAGTGAGTGGAACTCTTTATAGGATTAGAAGGATTAGAAGTAGGCGTGGCCTTGTTGAAACAAGTGTGTCACTCAGAGTAGGTTCTGAGGTTTCAAAAGCCCATGCTAGGCTCAAGTCTCTCTCTCTCTCTCTCTCTCTCTCTCTCTCTCTCTCTCTCTCTCTCTCTCTCTCTCTCTCCCCCCTTGCTCTCAGTTACTTCTCCAGTCTGCTGCCATGCTCTCTGCTATGATAATGAAACTGTAAGCAACCTCCCAATTAAATGATTTCTTTTATAAGAATTGCCTTAGTCGTGGTGTCTTTTCAAAGCAATAGAACAGTGAGGCACTGGGGACATGGAAGGGTCAAATGCTGACAATCAGGAGCAATACAGGATGCATGAGGACTGAGGATGCCGCCGTACCTGTCCACTCCAGGCAACCTTGCACAGACCCTCCCCAGTGGCAGCTTTTAAGGGAGTAGTTTCCTGCCCCAGAATGCCATGCAGCTAAACCTTGGGTAGGCAAGCACAAACCAAAGTACTGGCTGCCTAGAAACCTGGGCTCTGGTCTAAGAGCCTGATTTCCCTGCCAAGAGAATGCAGTGGCACATCTAGAACGTTCTTTTCCAAGCAGTTCATGTTCCACTTGAATTTACATGGACACAGGGAAATATGTGTGTTCTGGTCACCCAAGGCTTCCTTTTTTGGGTTTTTAGCATATGCACTTTTAGCATATGCACTTCCAAATAAATTTAAGTGTGTTTAAAAATAAACCAGCTAGGGGGTTGGGGATTTAGCTCAGTGGTAGAGCGCTTGCCTAGCAAGCGCAAGGCCCTGGGTTTGATCCTCAGCTCCACAATAAACAATCAAACAAACAAATAAATAAATAGATGAATGAATGAATGAATAAACCAGCTGAGTGTGGCAGTGCACACCTAATCCTCGCACTTGGGGGATTGAGTTAGGGGGGGCTACCATAATTTCAAGGCTAGTCTGGGTTGTAAAGCAAGAGCTTGTTTTTTGCGGGGGGGGGAAAGGATAAACTCACTTGAAGAAGTGATTAAATATGTAACTGTCAGAATGGCCAGTGATTTACCAAAAAACTGGAAAAATGACATGTGACAGTCCAGGGAACAAAAACACACCAACAGTTCTCAGAGTGAGACCTGGGGGGCCATGAGTTTAGGAGAACATTCCAGACAGTCTATGAGGTCACAGCTGTTTTCACAAAAATGCCAAGAAGTGAAATGCCTTGTGAACCATGATGACGCAAGATGGTTCAGAAACAATGCTGGGTGCAACTGCCCATGCCTCAGAACTGACCACAACACCGGCATCAAGCTCACGGCCAGCAGACCCTTGTTCTTCACAACTACATGCACTCTCTCAAAAAATAAAATAAGAGGAAGGAAGGAAGGAAAGAAGGGAGGGAGGAAGGAAGAAAGAGGCCAGCTCCACTGAAGAATGCATCAGTAAGAATTAGACAGCTGTGTGAGTTACCAGCTCAACTAACTGCTTTGGTTGATGGAAGGAAGCAAAGACGCCAAATAAACTAGCAGTGTTTAGCCTTAGCCATGGTGGTGCACACCTTTAATCCCAGCACTGGAGAGGCAGAGGCAGGAAGATTTCTGAGACTGAGGCCAGCCTTGCTTACATATCAAGTTCCAGATCAATCAGAGATACATAATGAGCTTTTTGTTTCAAAACAAAGCAAAAAAAAAAAAAAAGAATGCAGTGAGCCTGTTGCTTTAATGAAGCGAATGACAGTATTATTTTGCTCATGATAAAATTCAAACTTTGAGCTTGGTAGTGCTGTGGGATATTGTTCTTTATGCTGTGAATATGTGTTGATCTGATTGGTTGATAAATAAAACGTTGATTGGCCAGTAGACAGGCAGGAAGTATAGGCATGGCAAGCAGACGAGGAGAATTCTGGGAAGAGGAAGGGCTGAATCAGGAGTCCCTAGCCAGACATAGAGGAAGCAAGACAACAAAGAATTATGGATTAATTTAAGTGTAAGAGCTAGCCCAGGCGGGACACAGAAAAACTTCCAACTACAGGGTAGTAGTGGCACATGTCTTTAATCCCAGCACTTGGGAGGTAGGCAGATCTCTGTGAGTTTGAGGCCAGCCTTGTCTACATGGGCAAGTTCCAGGACAGCCAGGGCTACACAGAGAAAACCTGTCTTGGGGGTGGGGAGGGGGGGAGTGGGGGGGAGGGGGGATTCAATCTTTTAAAAAGAAAATCACAATTTTCCCATATTTGCCTATGCTGTGATGGGCTTAACTTCCCCACATTGAAAGGCTTTCCTGCTACACATCCACTGCACCAGTATTTTCCAATGCCAACATGAAGTCATGCATGTATAAAGGGATCCCTGCAAAGCACAGGAGGAACCAGGGGCAATGGGGTGACAACGTTCAGGGAGATGGCTTCAGAGTGGCCCACACAGTTAGCATGTCAGAGTCCTGGCATGACCAATTCTGGCACAGCATCAAAGCAATCCAGCAAACAACTAAAAAGGTGAGCACTTCCCATCCATTGGTGGGAGGGTGGGGAGGGGCTCTAGAGCTTCCTAAGTGTTCTAACATGCCCCTGGAGACATGAAGAGTCATGCGTTTTCTGCATAAAAAGATTCATAAGAGTTTCACAATGTGTAATTTTAGTTTGGCTTGGAAAATAAAGTTTTTCATAGAAATGTTACTGATAGCCAGGTGTGGTGACATACACCTTTGATCCCAGCACTTGGGAGGCAGAGGCAGGACCTCTGGGTTTGAGGCCAGCCTGGTCTACAGAGCCAGGGCTATGCAGAGAAACTCCGTCTTGAAAAAAACAAAACAGCAAACAACAACAAAAAGGGAAGGAAGGAAGAAAAAGAAGAGAAAGCCATGTCCCCAATGCGTGCGGCTGCACTACCAACCTCCCTGGTCTCACTAGCATTTAGCCTCTTGGGCAATGTACCCACTGCAGTCATGGAACAAAACAGGCTGTCCTTGACTGAGGCTGACTGCTTCCCTCAGAGTCTCGTCCGAGACTAGATGGATAGCAGATGGTACTCTTCCTGCCACGGGCTAAGCAAGCTCACACTCTTGTCTCAGCACACGGGATTCACTTTAAGGCTGAAGTCTATTTCCTAACAAACCAATGGCTGCCCCCAGGCCCTTTGGGCTAAGGGAGGAGACAAGTTTGATGACGTCTCCGAGGAAAGGAAGAGAGTGAGCTGAGGCCCAGGTGCCTCTCTTGTTCCTCCCACACCCCCACCACAGCTGGCAGGGCCAGCACAGGGAGGCCATGTGGCCCAGGCTCACCGACATGGCTAGGTGCAGCGGCGTGTTCCCATTCTCTCCTCGCACCCCTGCGTTGGCCCCGTAGGTCAGCAGCACCATGACACAGTCAAAGCGGTTGCGCATCACGGCCACATGCAGGGCCGTGTTCCCCGCGGTACTGGTGTTGTCCACATCACAGCCCCGCTTCAGCAGCATTCGCGCCATCTGGGGACACAGACCAGGTGGGGACACAGACCAGGTGGCACTCAGGGGGCAGCCTCCCTGGGCATGCACTCCCCCAGTATAAGCAAAGGAAGAGAAGTCCAGAGGCAGGCCCCACTTCTGCAAGTGACCCTCGACCTTCACCCATACACACCAGTTCCCCAGGAACTAGGTGACAAATAGGTGAAGACACACAGACTGATTCCAGAAGCTTCTGGTGCTTTCCTGGAGCTACAAAGGGTTCTCTGGGCTGGGTCCCACAGCACCAACTCCATGAGGTCCTCCATGGGGTATGTGCCAAGGGTCTTTGCATGGTATCCAGGCTCACTTTGAACTGGGGGGAGGACAGTGCTGAGCCTAAAGCCCCATCAGCCCTTCCTGCAGCCTGAGCCTAGATCTGTCACTGCACCTCCGGCTCCTCAGTCCTGACATGGGACATATTTTGATGCCTCACAGATATGGCAATGAAGAAACATGTCTGAACAAGGCGGTGGCCCACAAAGGTAGTAGCCTAGCCCACTTGCCCATCATAAGCAAGGACAGGTCAGGGTGTTGGTGGCCCACAGATGTTGCCAAGCTAGGTTACCTGAGCATCCTCTTAGGAGGGCTTCAGGAGAGACCTCAGCCTGGGTGGCCAGCAGGCTTCTCTGTGGGGGCCGCTGTGCCATCGCCCCCTTCTACATGTGAGGCACAGTTTTTCATGCACTGCCTTGCTAACTTCTCAAAGTCAGACAGCAGGACCCCCAGTCATGGTCAAAGAAATCAAGGCCACCAGCCAGTGAGCCACCAGCAGGACAGTGGTAGGACCTCAGCTGCTCTTGGGCATGGCTGCCCTATGCACCCTTGTGAGACTTGTTGCCAGGTAGCACTGACATCCTCTCAGAGTCTCCTCTGGACCTAGCCTGCCCCTCACCCGCCGACTCTGCCCACCTCGGCATTCTTGGCCCAGTGCAGCGGGCTGGCTCCATAGCGAGGATCCTTGCTGTGGATCTGGTTGCTGTCTATGCTGATGATCATTTCAGCACACCTGAGAGAGAGAGAGCCGCAGGACAGTGAGGGGCAACACAGCAGCCATGACTTCCGCTTCTCCTCCTGGGGAGGGGGCAGCAATACAGCCTGGCCTGCTGATGGCCTCCTCTAGTGCACCAAGGCAAGGGAAATAAACAGAACTCTGTTAAACTCCAGAACTGACACACAGCAAATGAAACGACCCACAAGGTGAAAAGACAATCTACACGCGGGTGAAAGGTGAAAACTAGCGGGGGTGTGGTTGGGATGCTGAGGCAGGAGGATTCCAAATTCCAGGCCACTACACAGCATAGGGTGTAGGGGTGGGGTGGGGCGGGGCATGTGTCACCATACCTGGCTGTTTCTTATGTGGCCTCGAACTCAGAGACCCAGAGGTATTTCTGTCTCTGGAATGGTAGGACTAAAGGCGTGTGCTACCACTGCCTATCCTCATGTTTAATATTGTGGCCGTCCTGCTCTCTGACCCCAGATAAGCTTATTTTGGGGGAACACACAATATTTCAGGGAACACAATACCACCATAGTCTATGGCAAACTGTTCAACCTCGGTGATCAACAGGGAAATGCAATTCAAAACCACTGAGATCCCATCTCTTAGCTGTGAGGAAGTTATTACCAAAACAGAATAGAACACGGTGTTGGCGAGGGTGTGAGAAAGAGGGAGCATTCCCATGCTGAGCAGAGGCTCTCCATCATGGAAACTCACAGAGATTAAACAGTTCACTACTAGATGAATAGAATAGTAGATCAATGTAAAAAACTCATGAAAAAAATACCTGGAACTAAATGAAAACAAAAAAAAAACAACACAAAACCTCTGGGACACATTAAAGGCAGTCTTAGGAGGAAAATTTATAGTTCAACGTGCTTACATTGAAAAATCAGAAAGAGCATTAATAAATCACTCAATGATACAACTCAAGAACTTGAAAAACCAAGCAAGCTAAACCCAAATCGAGTGGGTGGCAAGAAACGGTAAAAATCAGAGCAGAAAAATCAAATAGAGACAAAGAAAACAACAGAGAGTCCCCACCCTCCATTCTCTGCACAGAGGTCTCCATTAGACTGTGACTCCAGACACATGTGACCGGGGGAGGGGGAAGAGGGCACCAAGGAGGGATCACACAGGCAGTGACCAGCTATGGCACAGAGCCTGAGGCAGGTGGGCAACCTGACTTGAGAAATGAATGAGAAGAGGCCTGTCTGTCCATGGAGCAGGACTGACTCCAGCCTCCCCTCATGGTGCCGGACAAAGGCCAGCGGACCCCACTCATTCACTCACTCCAGACCTTGTTCTGGCTGGGCAGCATTTTCCAGTAAGATACCTCTTTGGTTCTCCTCCAACACAAATGGAGAACTTCTAGTGTTTATGGGAAAGCGAGAGAGTGGTCTTGGACCCCTAAGACAAGAGCCTGGTACCTGCCTCCTGAGT
This sequence comes from Onychomys torridus, assembly GCF_903995425.1. Taxonomy (NCBI): domain Eukaryota; kingdom Metazoa; phylum Chordata; class Mammalia; order Rodentia; family Cricetidae; genus Onychomys; species Onychomys torridus. The sequence continues at coordinate 44,509,512 of NC_050458.1, forward strand.
GCTGTGAGCTGGGAAGAGGCACAGGGCCTTGGACACCCAGGGCTAGCATCCTTGGCCTTTGGCATCCTTGGCCTTTGGCCTACAGGAGCTGAGTGCTGCAGACCCTCCAAGCCCCAGGCTTGCAGCAGACTTGAGAACCGGCACATAAGCATAGGGGAGCAAAGGCTCGTGGTCAGAAAACTGGGTGCATTAGCGCAAAACTCTACAGGGTCTCTATTCCTTGTGCGGTAATTTGTGGCCTTGGGTGTCCAGCTCCCACATAAGAGCATCAAGTGCTTTCTTGAGGCCAGTACCCTTGGCTGGTTACCTGATTAGGCTTGAAGAACCAGGGCCTCCGCCCTGGGCCCTGCAGGGGAGTGGGGGGTGGGTCATATGATGGCGAGGCTTACCCCTTCTGGGAGAACTTCATGGCTGTGTGGATGGGGAAGCCACCGGGTCCCATGATGTTACAACGAGCATTGCAAAGCAGCAGTACACGCACCATCTCCTGCTTGCCCATCTGGCAGGCCAGGTGCAGCGGGGTTAGTCCTTGATTGTTCACCTGGTTCAGGCCGGCCGAGGCGTTCTTCCCTAGGAGCTGACAGGACAAGACAGGGAAGCAACCTGGCACTGCCCTCTCTAGCATTCCAGGGGCCATCTTCCTCTGGACACCAAAAGGGAAGGGACACTTGACTCCACAAGGATAAAGGGGAGCCACAGTAATGAATGGTGCTCTGGAGAAGATAAGCGAGCCTGCCAGTGAGGTCGGTGTGGGGCGGGGTGAGGATCTGGCCTGAATGGGGCTCATCTCAACACTTGTGAATGAGCTTAACAAGGTGTGGTAGCACATGCCTGTAATGCCAGCAGTAGAGAGACTGAGGCAGGTCAGGGAGTTCCAGCCTGAGCTACAGGAGACGGTATAAAAAGAACAACAAAAGGAACCTTCAGTTTTCTAGGTGGAATGATTCTTGCTTCCCACCAGATGTCCTCTGCCAATGTGACACTGTCTAGAGTCCTGTGAGAGGAGAGGCCTCAGCTGAGGAGCGGTCTGGATCTTATTAGCCTCTGGCATGTCTGTAAGGGACTGTCTGGCTTATTAATTGATGTAGGAGGGCCCAGCCCACTGTGGGTGGTACCATCTTCAGGCAGGTGATCTTACACCTAGCTAGGCCAAGCATGAGGAGCAAGTAAGCAAGCCAGAGAGCAGCAGTCCTTCATGGTTCCTGCTTGAGTTCCTGCCCTGACTTTCCTAGTGACAGACTGTGGTCAGAATGTTTTATTACAGCAAGAGAAAGGTATCGGGACGCTGTCAGTCAGTCCTGCCGAATATCTTTCTGCATGCAGGTATTATGTTCTCAATAAGGAATTCAACGTGGCCTAGTGGTAGAATGCTTACCTGGCATGTATAAGGTTCTGAGTCCAATCCCTGATACCGCCCCTTCCTGCCCACCCAAATCCTAAAGTATGGATTGGTTATTTTGCAAAGAACCTGCACGTACCCTCCCATGTACTTGGTCCTATGGGATCCACTCTGTTGCCCAGGCTGGCATCCTACTCAGCTGGGATTATATTCTGTATACCCCACAGTACTTGTGATCATCCCTAGATGACTTCTATAACCTAATACAATGTAAATACTAAATGAACAGTTGTTTGGTTTTGGTTTGGTTTGGTTTTTTTCCGAGATAAGGTAACTCTATGTAACACCCTTAGCTGTCCTGGCACTCACTCTGTAGACCAGGCTGGCCTCAAACTCACAGAGATCTGCCCGCCTCTGATTAAAGGTGTGCCCCACCACTGCCTGGCTAGACAAGCAGTTGTTTATGCTGTGGTTTTTAGGAAATAACAATGAGGAAAAATTGTCTGTACACATATGTAATTTTCCTCCAGATATGAAACCCACCCACAGACACCAAGAGTGACTGCTATCGGGAAGCTGGAAGGATCCTGTCCTCCTGTTTGGGGTTCAATGTCATCTCCCTGGTGTTGGTTATGACCACTGGGTACAGCTGAGACACAAGGAAGGCTGGAGACCCAGGAGGGCAAGAAGCTGGCAACATGGGGGAAGCCTAGGCAAGCCTGCCCCATCCCCAGGTTAGTGGCCCTCAGGGGCCAAATTTCTTGCTTCTGCTGAGCCTTAGTTTCTTGTAGTGTGAGCATACTGGCTGCTCTTCCAGAGGGCACAGGTTTGAATCCCAGCACCCACAGCAGCTCACAGCATCTGTGACTTCAGCCCCAGGAGATTCATCACCCTCTTCTGGCCTCTGAGGGCACTGCACACATGGTGTGCACAGGCATGCATACAGGCAAAGCATCTATACGCACAAAAACACACTGAAAACACTTAAAACATCATCTGTCCTGTACTTAAAGAGTTGACAGGAGTGCCTCTGGCACAAATGCCCATCCTATAGGTGCTGGGCAGTCTGGCTTGGTTTGAGTACCCATAAATTAGGTCAAGTCCCAGTGTACCTTGAACCCTCCAGTCAGGGGCTGACCTGATGCACCCAGCCCAGCGGCTGGCTCTAGGCAGCTACTGAGCTCCATGCCTGACTGGAGTTTCCATAGAGTTCAGCTCACTGAGTTGGAGAACTCCCAAAGCTAAAGATAAGTCTCCCTCTAAGTGTCACCAGGAGGGCGGGGGTGATGAAGGAGCTTAGGCCTCAAGCATCAAGGATGGATGAATGAGAAGCCTCGGAGTGACCCATGAACCTAGGGCCCCAAAGCAAGTTTCAGGCACAAGAAGGAGGTGCTTGGTTGCTGCCCACCAGCCAGCACTCACCTGTAGCACCTGGGAATTTTCCCCTTGTACCGCGTAATGGAAGGCGGTCTCTCCCTTGTTGTCAGTGACATCCATCTGGGCATGGCAGTACTGTACCAACTCCACCAGGATCTCACTGTCACCTTTGCGGCAGGCCAAATGTAAGGGGGTGCAGCCCTCCTCATTCTCTGTGCTGTTGGCGCAGCTGTTGGGGTTGGGGGGGCAGTGATAGGTAAGTAATAAGATGGGGACCCCCGAAGGCGGGGTGCCGAGAATCCCAAGTGCAGAAGCAGGATCCAGGCTAAATCTGGGGGTCCTGGGGTGACTCAAGCCCAGCTCAGCCTGAGCCACTGCATCGCTTCTGCTGAGCTGTGCCAGGTTGCAGTGCATTCTGCTCACCCATGGGGAGAGGTGCTAACAGGATGACACAAAAGGGTCGCACAGTACAGAAACTTGCTGAACCTCTGTACTTCAGGAGCTCTGTGAGATGGGATACCTTGGTGTCCAAGCTCATCCCTGGGAGCTGGAGACCTCAGAGAGGGTTTTGGTTTTGCTTTTGAAATAAGGTCTCACTCTGTAGACCAGGCTGGTCTCAAACTCACAGAGATCTGCTTGCCTCTGCCTCCCAAGTGCTGGAACTAAAGCCGCCCTGGTGAGGTTTCAGCTAGAACCCAGGCATTGAACCAAGAAGTACGGGGCTGCCAGCCAGGAACTTGCAAGGGCATCCAAGGTGACCTCTTCAGGGAATATGCTGACACAGCATTGACTAACCGGATATAAAACAGGCCATCCAAGCTTCCAGGAAAACAGCAGGGCTTGGGGAGGAGACTGTGATTTGAGCCCCTATGGAGCCCTCTCCTGCTGGAAAGCTGTGCCCTGGTCCCAAGCCTCTCTTTGAGACACCAGGGTAGCTGGCAAGCTCAGTGTCTGCCTTTCCTTCTGGTCTGGATTGGGTCTCAGTTACCAGCCGCTGCTCCTCCCTTACTGAAGCCATGGAAAGAAGAGAGCACTCGGACATGCTGCATGTGTGCTCCACAGGGCTGAGCGCCATCCAACGCCACACTCCAATGGCCCCAGCCCCCATGCAACATGCATGCTCAGGGCCCCGACTGCCCACCTGATGATGCGGCTGTGATGGAAGCACTCCCGGATGCCCAGCTCCACCGCCAGGTGCGTCACCGTCCAGCTGGGGTGGTTGCGGATGAGGTCAGACAGATGCTGCAGCACCTCCGTGTGCAGGACCTGCACGGAGCTCTCGTAGAAGGGGGGCAGCTGGGAAGAATACCGCTGGAAGTTCATCAGGGCGTCTGCCTCCGACTCCAGTTGGAAGAGTCTGCCGCCAAGGAAGAGAGGCCACTGAGGTGAGTCGTGGGCACAGAGGCCGGGCCAGCCGAGGGGCAGAGCCCAGCATAAACAGATCGTAAACGCCGCAAACAAGCCACCCGGTGTCCCAGGCTGCAATGTGCTCTCCTTGCTCCAACCACTCTCAAAAATGGAGTTTACTTGTGACTTAACTGTGCTGACGTCTCTCATCTGGCGACTTCATACCTTATTTACTGAAAGCTGTGTCTTATTCTCCTCTAACTTGATTTCACAACCAGGAGCCTCAGCCTCAAACTTTGGCTCTAGGTACATGCTCAGAATTAAGTAAGTGGAACCTAGATGGCCAGCCACAGAACACCATGTGAGTTATGGCTCATTATCTGTGCAATGGATAATATACAGCTATTAAAATGGTTTAATGTCATAGGGAGGGGCTGGAAAATAACCCAGTGGGTAAAAACATCCACTACCAAGCCTAACAACCTGGGTTTAATCCCAAGGGCCCACATGGAAGAAGGAAGCAGACTTCCAAAAGTTGCCCTCTGACCTCCACTGTACACTGTGACATCACCTGCACTCCACACTATGACATCACCTCCCCTGTACACTGACATGACCCCCACCTCACAATATGACATCACCTTCACTCTACACTATGACATGACCCCCACTCCACACTATGACATCACCTCCACTCCACACTATGACATGACCCCCACTCCACACTATGACATGACCCCCACTCCACACTATGACATCACCCCCACTCCACACTATGACATCACCCCCACTCCACACTATGACATGACCCCCACTCCACACTATGACATCACCTCCACTCCACTATGACATCACCTCCACTCCACACTATGACATCACCTCCACTCCACACTATGACATGACCCCCACTCCACACTATGACATCACCTCCACTCCACTATGACATCACCTCCACTCCACACTATGACATGACCCCCACTCCACACTATGACATCACCTCCACTCCACTATGACATCACCTCCACTCCACACTATGACATGACCCCCACTCCACACTATGACATCACCTCCACTCCACACTATGACATCACCTCCACTCCACACTATGACATCACCTCCACTCCACACTATGACATGACCCCCACTCCACACTATGACATGACCCCCACTCCACACTATGACATGACCCCCACTCCACACTATGACATGACCCCCCACTCCACACTATGACATGACCCCCACTCCACACTATGACATCACCTCCACTCCACACTATGACATGACCCCCACTCCACACTATGACATGACCCCCACTCTACACTATGACATTGAGCTCTGCTAAGATCCCAGACTTTTGGGATAAATGAATCAGTACTGTTTTGGGCCACTGCTTTCTGGGGTGCTTTGTTACATAGCAATAACTGGTCACGAGACACTGTTCAACACAAGACAGCAGAAGTTGACGAGGGCACAGCTACAAGGAGGTGAGTAACATGGCAGAGGGTAACCACAGTGTGACAGCTGGAAGCCAACAGCACGGAAGCCAAGGACAGCCGAAAGAAAATTAATCTTGGCAGAAGACTCAGCACAGGAAACCCCAAACAAACAAAGAACAACCTGAGGAGGCTGGAGAGTTGGCTCAGCCTTAAAGAGTCCTTTGTGTCCTTGAGGAGGACCAGAGTTCAGTTCCCAGCACCCATCCATGTAGAGTGGATCACAAATGCCTGTAACTCCAGCTCTGAGGGAAGCTGATACCATCTTCTGGTCTCTGCATGCGCGCGCGCGCGCACACACACACACACACACACACACACACAAAAACAATTAAAAAGTAATAGCTGAGCATGGGGGCACACATCTTTAATCCCAGTACTCAGGAAGCAGAGGCAGGTGGATCTTTGTGAGTTCAGGGCCAGCCTGGTCTATAGAATGAGTTCCAGGACAGCCAGAACTACACAGTGAGACCCTGTCTTGAAAAAACAAATAAACAAAGGCATAACAAGACAAAACAAGAAAGATCTTTTTAACAGAAGGGGAATTCATTTGCATAGTACTGGAAAATGCCTCCCTGAGGTGAGGCTTAAGAACAGAATGCTGCAGCCTGAGGGACTGCATCCAACACCCATTTACCTTCCCTGGGGAGCCCCTGGGGGGCCCCGACTGGCCTGCAGAATGCTGCCATCTTGCTGTGTTCTCAAGTAGCAGCAGTCAGACATCATCTTTTGTGTCTCTTCTAATGAGGGAACTCCACCCTCATGATCTGATCACACCTCAAGGCCTCACTTCCTAATACTATCCCACTGGGGACTGGATTTCAATACACAAAGGGGCACGGACACAAACATTCAATTCACAGAAGAAATATTTAGCAGAGGGGACTTTGCAGGGGGTCCAGTCCTGGGAGGGTGGTGTGATGTGGCCTGGGAGCCGACAGCCTCAGAAGCACAGATGGAGCATCTACGGTGGCCCTAGGGAGGGCCAAGCAAAAGGTTCAGAGTGGGCAGGCAGGCGGGCAGGTAGGTGGGTAGGCGGGCAGGTGGGTAGGCGGGCAGGCGGGCAGGTAGGTGGGTAGGCGGGCAGGCGGGCAGGTAGGTGGGTAGGCGGGCAGGTAGGTGGGTAGGTGGGCAGGTAGGTGGGTAGGTGGGCAGGCGGGCAGGTAGGTGGGTAGGCGGGCAGGCGGGCAGGTAGGTGGGTAGGCAGGCGGGCAGGTAGGTGACTGGAGCTGTCTTCAGTAGGCTCATTTCACAAAGGCCCAGAGAAGTACTAGCTGAGACAGGCGTGGATGGCCATGGAGGAGGGTCAGGGGAGGTGGCTCTTGTGAGGGTGAACCCAGGAGGTCCAGAGACACACAGAAAGGCTGTGCACCCAGCACAGGCTCCCCTGCAGCTACAGGGAGATGTGAGCGTGACACGGCAGCAGAAGATGGAGAAGTGTGGTCAGCTGGTACCTAGTCTGTCAGTCACTTCGGCCAAGATCAGAGAGCAGGCAAGGGGTACAGGAGTGGGAGAGAAGTGGGCAGAGGGAGGGGACCAGGCGGACCTGCCACCCACAGCTTCAGCCCTCTGAAGGCCTAGAACAGCCTTCTCCCCTTCTCTGGAACAAAGCCATCCCTCTTCCAGAGGAGCTCTGGAGGCTTCCTGTGTCCCTATGGTTCCCGGGCTCTACCTCTGTCAGAACACTGCCCCTTAAGGTGTTAGCAGGCCTGTGTACTTGTGGCTTCCCTCACCAGCCTGCATGTTCCTTAAAATCACAGACCATGTACAGTGTCATCTCACAGGGCTGACTGGCCCCAGGCCCAGGGCTCCTGTGAACAGGTAGATGATGGGATAGCCAGGCAGAAGAGAGCATCGGTAACACCCCCGCCCCAACATCAGGTAGCCCAGCCCCATCAGACCCTGAAATGGAGCCTTAGCTCTGTGGACTCTCCTCTTTTCCCACTGTCTTGCCCTGGAGTCCTGCCCTAGCCTTCTAGGCCCAAGAAGTCCCAACATGCCTAGTGCCGGCCCTTACATACCAGCTGTCCACACTCTGACCCTACAACAGCCACAGTACTGTTGATCCAGTTGAAGGCTACCCCAGTGGGTCTTCTCAGCTTCCCGATCCTTCCTCCTTCCCACGAAGACTCCGGAAAGGACCCACTGTTTTCTCCTCCTGACCCCTCCCTCCAGTAATACACCTTTTAGGCAGAGCTCCAAAGAGGCCACATCCATACAGCCCCGAAAGCTGAGGACGAAGGGAAAGAAAGGAGAGTTGATGGCCCTGACCCTCGCCTACCGGTAGCCGTTCTGTGGGCTCCTGGGGCTGACCAGGATGCAGTCCCAGGTGCGATTGGAGACATTATGGAAGAGGACCAGCTGCCCTTCCTCTCGAACACGATCACTCGAGGCATAGTCAGCCACGGACACCTCCTTCACCCGGAACGGGTTCGAGAACAAGTTGGTGACACTACTTAGGGTGTTGACAAGGCGCCCGAAGAACTGCATCCTCTGTGGGGCAGGTGGGGCCCGGCCTGCCCCGGCTCTGGAAGAAAATAAGGTCTCTGGTCAGTTGGACGCAGTCTCTCATGCCCACCTCACAGGTGTCCTGCACGGGCACGTCATCGTCCCTACCAGCCTGTGCCCTGATTCTGGACCAGTAGAAACCCGAAAAGGAGAGAAATGGCCCTGAGTGGAATAGCAGGTCTGATGGAAAGTTCCAGAACCCCCAGGCCAGGCCAAGGAGAGGACTGGTACCGATAGCAAGAATAGTGGGCATGACTGTGCTGTCTGTGGCAAAGAAGGCCTGGCCAGTTGGACAGCTTATCACCTCACAAGTCAAAGACGGCATTCTTGAGATGCCTGGCAAAGCCTGATGGGCATGCCAATTCCACAAGCAAAGCCCAGGGCCCCTCACCACGACATACCAGACTGCACCACACCACTAGGAAGGTAGCAGGTATTCCTTTACTGAGGATTTACATTTGGCATTGTCCCTTTGGGGAGCTTAGATAAAGGTTTTGGTATAGGAACTGACTTGCTAAAGGTGTGAACTGTATAATAATTAAAGGGCCCTTTGCTAAACTACAGTGGTTCAGTCTGGAGAGAGAAATCCACCTTGCAGCTAGGAAAGGTGCCTCTTTGTCTTGATTCCACGGACCTGCAGGAACCTACATCCACACCCAGTATATAACAATAAGGTCAGGCAAAAGAGCCAAACTGAGAACACCGGAAGGAAGAAGGGCAGAGTCAAGGTCCTCAGCAGATGCACAGAAGCAAGATGAGCATGCCGGACTGAGAAAAGGTACAGAGCCACATGGCAAAGCTTAAATAAGAAATATAGGTTAATCTTTGCTTGTTTTTATTTTTTGAGGCAGGGTCTCTCTGTATAACACGTGTGTGTTATTAGGGTATGTGCATGTTCAGTTCCACAAGCATGTATGTGTGAGTGTAGATGTGCACAGGTGCCAAAGGTCATGTGCCATTCCCCAGGAGCCATCTACCTTATTTTTGAGACAAGGTCTCTCATTGGCTCCTAGGGTTAACCAGTTAGGCTAGTTGGCATGCAAGTTCCAGGGACCTCTCCAGCTCCAGAATTGCAAGCACACGCCACCGCTGGGAACTGAACTCAGGTCCTCATGCTTGTGAGGTGAGCACTTTACCGACTGAACTATCTCCCCAGCAAATTCTAAGTGACTGCCATGCTGGGCATGCCTGGGGCCTCCCTGGGCCCCCTCCTGGAAATCTACACACGCTCATCACTTCTGCACAGCCACCCTCCAACACAGTTATCCTCACTTTACATAGGAGGACGCCAAAGAACAGCAAGGTGGAGTCACATGCCCGGAGCCACACAGCTGACAGGGGAGTGCTGTACCCCTCTGTGAGTGGCTCCAATGTCTCTCCCCCCTGCAGAGAAGGTCTCTCACCCCTACAAAGGTCTCTCACTTCTGCACAAAGTATAACTTGATTCAAGTTTTTCTTTTTCCTTTCCTTTTCTTTTTTTTTTAAAGACAGGGTTTCTCTATGTAGCCCTGGCTGTCCTGGACTCACTCTATAGACCAAGCTGGCCTTGAACTCAGAGATCCACTTGCCTCTGCTGAGTGCTGAGATTAAAGGTGTACACCACCACCACCCAGATCAAGTTTCTTATGACAAAATTTAACTAAATATATACTTTGCACCATTTTTTAAAGGACTGGCAGGATGGCTCAGTGGGTAAAGGCAGTCACTGTGCAAGCCTGGAAACCTTAGTTCAATCCCGAGAACCCAGGTTAAGGTGGAAGGAGCGAACCAACTCCACAAAATTGACCTCTTACCTCCACACATTCACCATTGCGCTCACTCTACCCCCACACACATATAAAAAAGTAAATTAAAGACAATAGATAAATAAATGTACCCGGATATCTGGAAGTGAAGGTCCTGGTTTCGTGGGCAATACTGTTGCTTTTCTTGATATTCCAACTGGCACACAAAATTACTATGACTTTACAGAGAGCAGGTATGTAGGCTGAGCCTGGCTGTGTCAGGTCTCACTCAGAAGAGCTATAGCTTCATGCAGATTTGCCAGAGGCCAGGCCAGATGCTGGGAAGTGCTCCAGGGATGGAGGAGGGCTTCAAGAACACCCAAGAGCCCCGCTGGTTTAACCCACTTGCCAGTGGGACCAGCAGCCTCACTTAGAGGAAGGTCCCCACCCCAGCACTCTCTAGCAGAGACACCTCCCATGTGTTGAAAGGCCTGGCTTCCATCCAGCTGGGGCCAGTGTGACACAATGATGTAACTAAGGAAAAGGCTAGGATGCCAGCCCGTGGTGACATTTTAACAGCAGCCATTGTTCTTGTGGGAAGGAAGAGAGGAAATGAACTCTATGCACCCTGGGTCCCATTCCGGAACAAGTATGGCAGCACAGCCAGGGATGCACAAGGCCAGGAGAAGACAGGTGTGCCTACCTCTTGCCACCCTGTCCCTACCACCTCAGGGCCCAGCTGGGTCCTTGCAGTCTAGCTACAGGGCACGATTCAGGCTCCGAACAAGCTGCTACCACAGCCTGTAAGAGATCTTCCACGTGGACCCCCCTCCCCACCTCTTGGGTCTGCCTCTTGCAGCTTCTTTCTATGTTCCGCTAACATTCCTTTTCTACTACTGACCCTTCTGCTCCATGCCAGAGCCGGCTCCTCAATGGGTCATCTGACGCAACTGCCCATTTCCAGGCCTAAGTACCACAAGTGACAAGGGACAAGCCCAGACCATCCATGTGGTGCCAGTGGTGACTGTTCACTCCAGGCTCTGTGGCCTCTCCCCTTGTCTCTGTCACCCACTTCTGGTCAGGGGCCCAGTGGACCTGCTGGGTTTCTTTCTGGAAGACAATGCCTGTGGGGTCTAAGGCTCTCCTGGAGGGACTGAAGACTTAAGCCGAGATAGGAAGGGTTCAAAAGACAAGAGAATACATCTGGCCACCAAAACAAAAAACAAACAAACAACAAACCCTGAAGGTTTTACTGGAAGAGTCTCCTGGGCCCATGAGGGCCAGCCAGGCCCAGGCTCTGCTCTGAGTGCATGGCCCCTGGGTTAGGACATTGGCGGACAGGGCTCAAGCTCTAACACAAAGACAGAAGGCACCCAAGGGGGATGGGGAGACACCTCCCCCCCAGCATGTACAATAGAGGGAACCAGTGGGAAGACAGAGGCCTCAATGGCCACCCTGGACCAGCAAGTCATCTGGCCTGGCTGAGGGAGGTCTGCATCTGCCTCAGCCATGAAGATCCTTGGGCAGGTCTCAGGGGAGACAGGAGCTGTGCCCACTCTTTGGGGTCACTCTTCTTCCAAAGCTGCCTGGCTGTTTGTCTTCCTGCTGTGGGATGGTCTTTCTGTATACTGTGAATATATGTTGCTCCCACTGGTTAATAAATAAAGCTGTTTTGGCCTATGGGAAGGCAGGATAAAAGCCAGGTGGGAAATCCAAGCAGAGATACAGGGAGAAGGGCAGTGTCAGGGAGACACCATCCAGTCGCCCAAGGAGCAAGATGTCTGCAGACTGGTTACACCACAGCCACGTGGCAAAATATAGATTAATAGAAATGGGTTATTTTGGCCGGGGGAGGGGGGTGGTGGCAGCAGTGCACGCCTGTAATCCCAGCACTCAGGAGGCAGAGGCAGGTGGATCTCTGTGAATTCGAGGCCAGCCTGGGCTACCCAGTGAGTTCCAGGAAAAAGGCGCAAAGCTACATGGAGAAACTCTGTCTCAAAGAAAGAAAGAGAGAGAGAGAGAGAGAGAGAGAGAGAGAAAGGACTGGGCAGAACAGAGAAAGGCTTCGGATTACAGCTCCCCTCCTCACTCTTGGATGGTTTTGGGGAGAAGCTGCTAGATGGGAGCCATGAGCCATCCAGTTCATTCTATAGGACCCAGAATGTCCTCCCTGCTTATTTATGGCAGGGCTCCTTTTCACCATTCTGGGTCCTCTGTCACTCCAAGGCAAAGCAAACACTGGACTGGCCCCTTCCTGCAAGCTGGCATTCAAGACAGTTCTCAATGGAGGTGTGGGAAGCCCAGGTCCTGGTCCAATCTTACTCACACGGTTCCTCTGTGCCTATCTAGTATGTAGACTACAAACTGAATGACCGTACCTCCCCACTGACCCTGTCTGTATGTCCCGTAGATCTTCAACACTTCAGACAAAGCCCAAACTCCAGAGGACATGTCAGGATCCCCAGAAGGGGGCCAGCCTGCAGTCCAGCCCACTCACCCCACTCTGGTTAGCCAGCATTATCTCCCAGACATGTCACGTTTATGTCAGTGTGCCTAGGCGTTCCAACACCACCTTCATTACCCCCTGCCCTACTTAACCTCTCTCTCCTGACAGATAAGAAGCATGAGCAGTGGTGGCACACGCCTTTAATCCCAGCACTCGGAGGCAGAGCCAGGTAAATCTCTGTGAGTTCGAGGCCAGCGTGGGCTACAGAGTGAGTTACTGAGCTACAGAGAAACCCTGTCTCGAAAAAAAAAAAAGAAAGAAAAGAAAAGAAACCCTGTCTCAAAAAACAAAACAGATAAGAAGCATGTACACAAATAAACCTTTCCTTTCTTGTCTCTCAAGACTCAGTTTGGGGGCCACATCTTCCAGAAGCCCTCTTTTCCCTCAGCCTTTCTCCTCTGCAACCCCAAACCATGGGGTCCCTCACAAAGGGACCATGATACTGCTTTTATTCCTCCATCAAAGGCATGGTACCCATTTCCAGCAGCTGTCTGATAAACATCAAGTTTATCATTAACTTAACAAATCAGTGGACGGATGGGAAGAAATGAATGTTTGTGAGCCACCAGCTGGTATCTCTGAGGCAAGAGACAAGGAGATCCCACCTTCCTCTATACATCAGGCTCTTCTCTCCACAAGAAGGGCAGGTGAATCCAGCTTCCTGCTTTCCTCCAAGGACTACCTTCCCCCACTTCTCCCCCCACCAGGAGACCCTTCCTCCAGCACTTCTGGGTCTTATGAGTGCCAATGGGTGCTGGACTGGTTCCTTCTGGAAAAATCAGTGTCACCTCCCGGCAGGGTACCAACAACCAAGCTCATTTTTAGCCTGTCATGAAAGCTGTCTAGTGATTGGGGGGTGGGGGGTGTTCCACCTGACCCAGACAACCACAGGGGGAGGAGAAACAGGTCAAAACATCTGAGCAGATCTCAGATGACGGCTGCAGGGGCTTCTGGGAGCACACTCGAACACACAGGATGTCTCATGATGGGGACTCTAGGGTGCCACCCTCCTGAGCAGCTGATACCGCTCCTGTCTGCCCCATCCAGTGCCTGTGGCTGCAGGCTGAGGACCTGAGGACCGATCCAGGCATGATCTTGACCTCCTTCCTGCAGCTTTCCTATGTACACAATGCCTGGGAGTGCATGCCCTCCACACAGGCCACACTTACTTGTGTACACACCCAGGCAGTTAAGTGCAGAAGAACACACACATGGGCACACAGTGCTGAGGAAGCTCCTTTCACTCTATCTTGGTGATAACACTTTGCTGGGCAAATAGGAAATCCCCTCTTTTTTTTTTTTTATCATTTTTTGAGACAGGGTTTCTCTGTGTAGCCCTGGCTGTCCTGGAACTCATTCTGTAGACCAGGCTGGCCTCGAACTTACAGAGATCCACCTGTCTCTGCCTCCCGAGTGCTGGGATTAAAGTCGTGCATCACCACTGCCTGGCTGGAAATCCCCTCTTAAGCATGCTACCATAATCACATTTAACAAGAAAGGTAACCCATAGAAGGGTGGGGAAATGCCCTAAGCACTGAGCCAACAGTAGGAACCCTTATACAACATGACAGTCACATGGTTGGTGTCACACTGTGGGGCACAGATCCTCTGACTTCCAACAGGGCACAGGAGGAAAAGTAGGCCATCTGTCATATGAGCAATGTGATTCAGCAACACGGTACACTGAACAGTGTCTGCCATTTTCCCTTGGTTACCATAGCTGCCTGGTCGTGGGTCACTGCAACTGCTCAAGTCACATGACACTAAATCAGGACCAAAATTCAAAGTACAGTTTCTACTAAATGCAGACCTCTCCATAACATTGTCAACTCCAGAAATCAAGTCCATCTATTAGAAACTGGGAACCCTCAGAGCTGGAGAGGTGGCTCAGAAGAGCCCTGGCTGCTCTTGAAGAGGACCAGGGTTCAATTTCCAGCACCCACATGGCAGTTCACAACTTCCGTAACTCCAGTTCCACGTGACCCAGCACCTTATTCTGCCACGAACACACATACATACACACCAGGCACACATGGAGTGCACTTCAATAGATGCAGGCAAAACACTCACCTGCATAAAGTAAAAGTAAATAAATCTTTTTTTAAAAACAATAAATTAGGGACCCTCTACACTGAAAATCCAGCTCCAAGCTCATCAGCATGGCCCTGGCAAGGGAGGTCACTGGTCTCCCTTTCTCCAGCTAAGTAGGAATAGCGCTGGCTACATCAATATTTGCTCAGTGGAAAGTGAATGAATAGTAAGGGTAACGTGATAAAAGAGCCTGTTTGACAGGGGTGATTAATAAACACTGAAAACACCAACAATAGGAAACGTACTTCCTCTCCTCTCTCTCTCTGGTCCCTTTCCCTTTCCATCCTGCCTGTGACACAACAGCAAAGCCATGCACTTGTACAGGGCCACACTGGTCACTAAGCATGACCTTCTACCTCTTCTCATTCAAATACTGAGCCTCACAGAAACCATAGTGGGCAGGAAATACAGCCCCCTCTGGCACAGTGAGAAAGCTGAAACCTGGACAGAACATGGCCTCCAAGCTCCAGAAACATGAAGGCTGAGACAGGAACAATACACTGAACTCGCCCAAGGGTGGAGCTTCAAACGATGCCAGTCCAGACCTGCCCAATCCTGTTGGGCGGGCAAGAGGGCAGGTGAGGGAACCTTAACAGAAGGGTTAGTGTTTGTTTGGGATCATGTGAGTAGCCCCATTAAAAATATAGGCACAGATCCATAAGCCCTCCCTGTCTCACACCCAATCCCTGGCCCAGTCACACAATCACCTGGGTCACAGGCTCCCTGTCACCAGCTTCCAGGTCATCTGTGGGAGCTGGAGGTGGACCCAGAATCGGAGGCTAGAAAACTGGGAAGAACACATGTGGGAGCAGATGAGAATCGGAGGCACAGGAGAAGATAAGCAGGGAGTTAGAAATGGGCGGGGGAGGGGGAGCACAACGGGAGGGACACAGGAAGCAGGTGGCGTGGGGGACACAGGGCGATAATTTACTGAGGCGGCAAACCAGGAGCACTTAGGAGCGCACAGGGAGGAGGTGGGGACAGTGGGCAGTCTGGGGAGAAAGCTGGGGCAGTGAGTTGGGAGAAGGGTTCATTTAGGAAGACAGGGAACCTACAGGAGGCTACCGATGGGAGTTGGGGACGCCAGGGGATCAAAGGACAGCAGCCGGGAGCACTCGGGGGGCGGGGTCAGACAAGAGTTAACGGAGGACAAGCCTCACAGCGGAGACACGAGGACAGTCCCAAGCGGGGTCCAAGGTGGAGACCGGGGAACCCAGAAGATTTGGGAAGGGCCGTCAGGCTCCGCCCCCGCCGCACCGTCACTCACCTCCGCTTACTCAGCACTTCTTGGCCCTCCTACTTCCGCAAACAAACGCGCCCCGACCACGTGACGCCCCTACGGCTCTCCACCAATCGACGGAGCCCGTGCGCCGGGCAGGCTGTGGCCCCGCCCCCTAGCACGGCCTCACGCGCGGTCAGGCGCCGCCATCTTCTATAACTGCCCAATGGAAGCCGCTTCTGTTGCCAGGGGGCGGTCGGAATTCCCACTGGAGCCAATCCTGCGTGGCTGGTGGCGGCCATGTCTGCCTCGGGCGGAAGGTCCTCCTGACGGCAGTTTGGGCAGGCATATTGGTGAAGGGCAGGCGGCTGTCCCTGGCTCGCTCTGACCTCAAGCAACCAGGGCTGGCCCCCAACTTTTCATTCGTGAGAGCTCATGAAGATAATTAGAAAGCCAACAAAGCCACAGGACATAACCGGGAAGAACCTGATTTGATTTTGCCAGGTTCTCCCACGCCAGGTTGCAAATCAAAATATGGGACTTCCGGTTAGATTGACTCAAGACCAAACAAAAATGTTAATGTTTGCAAGTGTGCACATGCGTGTGGAAGCCAGGGGTCAACGTTGGATGTTTTTCCCAATCCCTCTTCACCTTATTTTTATTTACTTATTTTTTTTAGGCAGGGTCTCTCACTGAACTTGGAACTCACCCACTGGGCTAGCCACTGAGTCCCCAGGAATCCTCTTGTCTCCTTCTTCACAGCTTTGAGGTTACAAACACACATTTAGCTTTTCCAGTGTGTGCTGGGGATTGAACTCCATCAGCAAGACAGCTTAGCAAGCACTTTCCAACTGAGCAGTCCACCCAGCACCTAAACAAACTATGATGCCGGGCGGTGGTGGCGCACACCTGTAATCCCAGCATTTGGGAGGCAGAGCCAGGCGGATCTCTGTGAGTTCGAGACCAGCCTGGGCTACCAAGTGAGCTCCAGGAAAGGCGCAAAGCTACACAAAGAAACCCTGTCTCGAAACTGCCCCCCCCAAAAAAACAAAACAAAACAAAGAAACAAAAATTTAAAAAAACAAAAACAAAAAACAAAACAAACGATGAGTGTTCAGTGATAAAACTTGATTTGTTGTCTGACAACCCTACCTCAAGATGTCAAGGAATGCTGTGTGTGGTAATTGCATACTTGTAATCCCAACACTTAGATGCGGGAGACTGGAAGATCAGGAGTTCAAACTCAGCCTCAACTAGTTCAGTTGAAACCCAACCTGACACTGTCTCTAAATCAATGTCTGGAAATAGCTTAGCACTTCTAGTCAGAATTTAGTCAAATGATCTCTGTGAAGCTGAGAAGTGACATCTGGGGTTGGTGATGGTCACTGAGAAGACTCAACCTTTGTGCCTGTCTATAGTGGGATTTCAATAAATGGCAGTTAGGATTAATAATGCTGATATTGAGGACTCTGGAGAAAAACCAGGAGACTGGGTTTGGAGACTCATTTGCTTCTGACTAAGTAGGTCTCTTCCCCTTCTTCAGACCACCAGATTCAGTTGATTCCTTATTTTCTCTAAAGAGCCTTGAGCCTAGCTAGATCTCACAGACTGCTCTCTGTCCAAATGGAACTTACCCTGTCAACCTTTCTGGTACTGGGCAGGATGCCCTGTCTTTTGCAAGCTTCCTGATAGTTATCACCCTAACTTCATTTTGGGGGGCATCTCTTTTTTCTTAGATCAAATTTAAAACTCCAGAAAAATTTCAATCTTAGCTTAAAGTACAGTTTCTCCCCTGTTTAAAAAAAAAAAGGGGGGGGGGAGATTAATTACCTACTAATTTTCACTACCCACACCTGATAGTATTGAACCCATGCTTTAATCAGTAAAACACTATGCAGTTACTAATAACTGCAGTTGGTTTTATTTATTTATTTGGTTTTGGTTTTTGAGACAGGGTTTCTCTGTGTAGTCCTGGAACTTGCTCTATAGACCAGACTGTCCTTGAACTCACAGAGATCTGCCTGCCTTTGCCTCCCAAGTGCTGGGATTAGAAGTGTATGCCCCCACTGACCAGCTACAGTTGGTTTTACTAACCTGTGTAAATTCTTTTATTTATTCTTTTACTTTTATGGAATATTTGTACACTGTGTGAAGGTGTATTGCTATGAGGTATAATAAAAAGCTAATGGCCAGTAATTAGGCAGGAGGTATAGGTGGGGCTTCCAGATAGAGAGAGGGAGTGGAAGGAGGAACCTAAGTATGTAGGAGATGCCAGGAGACGTGGAGAGGAAACAGGAGGTGCAAACTGAAAGAAAAGTAAAAAGCCATGTGGTAGAACACAGATTTAAAAATAGCTACACAGAGAAACCCTGTCTGGAAAAAACACAAAACAAAACAAACAAAGAAAAGAAATTCTCCTAAGGGTTGTACTCAGCCCTGCAGCTACAGGTACCACAGAGTTTCCCAGGAGTCCAGAGAGTCACAGTCGACCAATCCCTTCTCTCAGAGAAGGAGACAGAAATTAACCCTGCATTAATACAGCAAGCTTACACTTACTGATTCTCCCCTTATGACAACATTGAGGAGTAATGCCATCATCCCCACTGTGTAGACAGAGAAAGTGAAGAAATGAATCCCAGAGCTGCACTCAGTGAGAGGCAGAAGCAGACCTGTCTTATCTTTTCATCCGCCACATGCCAGACAATGTTCTTGGTGCCGACAAAGCTGCAGTTAATAAAACCAACCATGTCTAAGTCCTTGTGGTGTTGGCATCCTCGTCGGCAAAGACAGGTGTTCTGGTTTGCTTTTTTGTGGCTGTGATAAACCACTGACCAAAAAGAACTTGGGAAAAAAAGGGTTTATTTGGCTTATTGCCCTCAGGTCACACCCCATCACCCAGATAAGCCAGGGCAGGAATGTAGGACAGGAACCTGGGGACAGGAACTGAGGCAGAGGCCATGGAGGAATGCTGCTTACTGGCTTCCTTGGCCTGCTTTCTTATACAGCCCAGGCCCATTCCCACTCACAGTGGTCTGGGCCCTCCCACATCAATCATTAATCCAAAAAAAAAAAAAAAAGCCTCCACAGACTTGCCTACAGGCCAGTCTGATGGAAGCAATTTCTCAGTTGAAGTTCTCTTCTCCCAAATGTCTCTAGCTTTTGTCAAGTTAAGAACACTAGTCATCACAACTGGCCATAAGCAAGATGCAGTAGTGAAAGGTAATGTGTTTAAAGTCTTTGCTCAAATTGTCCTGGGGTTAGCAGCTTCCTAACATGGCAGTGACTGTGGGGCAGGCCACCATGGAAGTCACCTGCAGTCACCTGAGGGATGTTCTTTGGAGTGGGGACACACTAGCAACAGGAAAGCAAAGCCAAGTGCGGGAGCACGCACCTTTAGTCCCAGCAGAGGTAAGTGGAACTTTGTGAGTTTGAGGCCAGCCTGGCCTAGATGGAGTTCCAGGTCATTCAGTGCTACATTGTGAGGCCTTGTTTCAAAAAAGAGAAAGAGAGAGAGACAGAGAAACAGAGAGAGAGACGGGGGGGGGGGGGGGGGGGGGAGGACAGTGGACACACACACGTATGAGTGTGACTTCTCAAGGGGGAGCTGCACCCAAGCGTCCTGACATATATAATGTCTTCCTGCGTGTGATCCGGCGTGCGCGTGCAGGAATGTAGAGGTCAGAGGACAACCTTTACTGTCAATCCTTGATTTCCACCTTTAAAACACGCCTCAGGGCTGGAGAGATGGTGCACCTCAGCAGTTAAGGGCTCACACCAAGTGACCAAAGGACCACGACGTGATTCCCAGCACCCATGTCCAACTCCTCACAATCACCTGTAACTCCAGCTCCAAGGGAATCCCACCCCTTTGTCCTCTGCAGGTACCTGTATTCATGTTCTCATACCTACACACAGATACACACATATCCCCATTTAAAGAACACAAATCCTTTTTTTAAAGATCTCTTTGTCATTTTCCACTCAAGGCACCAGGCTAGCTGGCCTGTGAGTGCTCAAAGATTTCCAGGGCTCCTTCTCGAATCACAGTGTAGGAGAGCTGGGATAGACCAGTTTTAAATGATTCGAGGGACCTGAACTCAATTCCTCACACCACTGAGGTCTTCCTCTTGATTTGATTCCTTCTTGATTACTGAGATCATAGGATGGCTCGGTAGGACCCTTGGATAGGATTGCAACCCCATAAACTAAAACCATGGGTCAAAGGCTGTGTGAGGGAGTTTTTGTGAGAGTCCATATTCTGTCATGTACCTTAAGCTTTATTTAAAGTATCTTGTTGAAAGGAAAAGACATATCGTCTCTGTCATTTATTAAGCAGCACCATGTTATTCATTAAGCGGCGCTGTTCACTGTGAGAGAAAAGCCCACTATAAGAGTTTATTAAGGGGAGGGAACAGAAGGGGGTGCTTAGGCCTATGCAAAGATCATGCAGGAAGAGAGAGGAAGGCTAGGTGGAATCCGCTTTTTAAAGGTTCCCCCTGCACATGTGCATAAGGGCTTATGTAGCCACGCCACGCATGTGCATAGATTACATAGCACGTAAGGCCCTAAGATGACAAAGCCTCTTGCCTGGCTACTGGACAGCGCATGTGCGGTCATGTAGCTGGGGGAGTGGCCAGGAATCCTAACAGTCTCTGTAGGCAAACATCTCAGCAATCTTTGTAGATGATGCTGGTATTGCTGATCCTCAGGTGACAAGAGACGTCTTCCACATTTTGCCTCAATTTTCCTAGTCTTTCTATCCTGCCTCAAACAGACCCCACATATAGGCTCTAAGGCTGTGAGCATGTTGGGAACAGCAGGCTATAAGGGCTGGTTTATACTTAAGGCAACATGGTTTATACTTAAGGCAACATGGAAGTAATGTGGATATCAGGTATGAGTCAACTAAAACATGGCTGACCCCGGACATGGTGCGTGGGTGGGGTTATGAGTCAGCACAAAATGGCTGACAGCGAATGTCCAGGGAGCCTCAAAGTAAACGGTGATATAATCTGTTATATAATTATTCTTGGCAGAGTGCCTCTTGTATGATTTTGTATAAACATGCCCTTAAGGTCAGGGCCCTTATTAGCCCTTCGCTTTGGTCTGCGCCAGCCTGCCTCTGTGTATTTGCTTTTGAGGTCTGTGTACCTAGCTCTGTGCAGGCCGTGTGCTGGTCTGCATGTGCTGGCATATGCCTTGGTGCCTGCCGACAGTTGCCTGCCTAATTACTTTGACCTGTAGTGAATGAATTGCCTTCTCTACCTGTGGTTCCTCACAGTCCCTTCAGCCTCTTGATTCCTGGGACTCTCCTCGTTTCCTGGCATGGGGACATGGACCTCCCATCACTTCGTTGTGGGAATTAGCCTTCCACCTGCTGTGCATTTGAATACTTTTATTTGTATACAAAAATTTGGTCAGCCAGATGTGATGGTCCCTGCTTTTAGTTCCAGCACTCGGGAGGCAGAGGCAGGAAGCCTGAACATCGGAGACCAGCCTGGGCCACACAGTGAGACCTTACCATTACTGTTTTATCTTTTGCTTTTTTCCCTTCAGTTTTTTGAGACAGGGTTTCTCTGTGTAACAGCTCTGGTTGGCCTGGAACTCGCTTTAAAGACCAGGCTTGCTGTATGATATTTTGTTTGTGTTCTGACAAATAAAGCTTGCCTGGAGATCAGAGGGTAGAGCTAGCCACTAGTTAACTATAGAGGCCAGACCGTAGTGGCACACACCTTTAATCCCAGCACTCGGGAGGCAGAGCCAGGTGAGAACTCTGTGAGTTCGAGGCCAGCCTGGTCTACAGAGTAAGTTCCAGGACAGGCACTAAAACTACACAGAGAAACCCTGTCTCAAAAAACAGACAGAGGGAGAGAGAGAAAGAGAGAGAGAGAGCTCTGCAGAGTGAGCCAGAGAGGGTGTAGGGGGAAAATAGGTAGAAGGGAGTAGGGGAGCATGAGGGGGTTAGACCCATAAGACATAGAGTAGCTTGAGACTGGTTTTCACTCCCAAGGCAATAGGAAGCCATGGGAGGATTCATAGCAGGAGAGTGGCCTGATGGGATTTACATTTTAACTGAGCAGATCTGTTCTGTGAGAATCGGCTGCAAAGACAAGGCAGAAGCCAGGAGGCTGTGGAGGAGACAGTGGCCTGTCCCACTTAAGAGAATCACTGTAGTCCTGGGTGGTATTCGGATAAAGTTGTGAGGTGAAGGAAGCCATAGTCTGAAGGCTTGGAGTCTTCCTGAGGGAAGCTCTGTGAGGTACCCCATGAGCAGGAGTGGGCACGCCATTGGACTATACCACCTGCATCTGCAAAGTTTGACCAGACCTCAGCCACGCCAACTGTTCACATATGTCTATTTGGCAGACTTGAGGAGTCATGACGAAAAGCCATCTGGCCGACAAAGCCTGAAGTATTTCTAGGTTGGCCCTTGACAGGGAGAAAAATAAAACAAAAGTGATCCTATTCTTTTATTTTAATAAATTTATTTGTTTGTTTTACATCCCAGCCGAAGTTTCCCCTCCCCTCCTCTCCTCCCAGCTCCCCCATTCTGTTCCCACCACCCCCATCCACTCCTCTGTTTCTGTTAGGAAAGGGCAGGTCTCCCATGAGTATCAACAAAACATGGCATATCGAGTTGCAGTAAGACTGAGCACATCCTCGTGTATTAAGGCTGGGCAAGGTGATCCAGTGTGAGGAGTAGGTTCCCAAAAGCCAGGAAAAGAGTCGGAGACAGCCCCTGTTCCCACTGTTAGGAGTCCAGCAGGAGGAACAAGCTACACACTGTAACATATATGCAGAGGGCCTAGGTTAGTCCCATGAAGGCTCCTGGTTGTCAGTTCTGTCTCTGTGAGCCCCTGTGAGCCCAGGTTAGTTGATTGTGTGAGTTTTCTTGTGCTGAGATTGACCCTGTTTTTTGTGTTTTTTGTTTGTTTGTTTGTTTGTTTGTTTGTTTGTTTTTTAAGCTGAGGATCGAACCCAGGGCCTTGAGCTTGCTAGGCAAGAGCTCTACCACTGAGGTAGGTCCCCAACCCGACCCTATTCTTAAACTCCTGGGGTTTCAAAGACTGAATACAACTTTGACAGCTGGATTAGGAAAGTGAGAACATTCTAGGTGGCAGGAACCATGGAGGAGGAGAGGTGAGGGCCACATCTTGAAATGACATGGACTGGGATGAAATTACATAGAATGAGGGTTGCTGGAAGCTGGTGTGTGAGCTCGTGAGCACACCATGGAGGTCAGCTGGGGTCTGGAGTTCTGGGCTGTGACTGGGGCCCTGTTCTGAGGCAGTAAGATTGCTTTTGCAGAGAAGCAGTGTGTAAAACCCGCCTCCTGTTTGAAAGATGACAGCAGAGGAGAGGCCAGAGGCAGCTGTGTGTGCTTAGGCTAATTTTGTGGCTTCTGAGGGGCCACTGGGGCTGTGTCCTCCTGCCTCCTCAGGAAGGAAGCCACTGCCACATACACTCCCATCCTGAGGGGAAAACCTGACCCTGGTCAGGAAAGGTGGGATTTCCCACAGCGAGACCCTTGCCCATGTGCTCAGCATGTGACCAGTCAGCTGGCTGGGTTCCCTTTGTTCTACTCAGATGTAAATCATATCGGTAGTTCTGGATTCCTGAGAGCCAAAGGCTTAGAGGCTGAGCTGACACATTCAGGAGCTTAGGGCTCCAGATACCAAAACCACAGATTTAGAGCTCCAAGTACTCGGCATAGAGGCTCTGTTCTGAGCGGCCTAACACTTGGCAGGTAGTGAAATCCTTGGCCTTCACTCACAACCACGGGTAGCAGCAGTCAGCTTTGCTGGTGTCCAGCTCCCAAGCAAAGGGTGCAGAGATGCATGACTTCTAACAGAGATTAGTGTCACAATTCCTGTTTTTTTGTTGTTGCCTTTGTTTGTTTATAAAATAGGGGTTCTCTATGTTTTCTCCTAGCCAGCCTGGAACTTACTCTGTAGACCAAGTTGGCCTCGAACTCAGAAATCCGCCTGAGTGCTTGAATTAAAGGCGTGTGCCACACACTCCCCTCCCACTCAGTGGCTCCTCGGTTCTGAAGGCTTGCCTGTTCCCTGGGACTTTTCTGTGGACCAGAGGGCATAGCCTGTCCTCTTTAGCTCTTCACTGCCTCGAATGAACACTCTCTGGTCCTCTCCAGTTGGCTCCTTGGGGGTACCCCTGTTGCTGCTGCTGCTGCTGCCACTGCCTACATCTATGTTCTTTGTGTTCCCAGATCAGCCCACTGTGCACACAGAAATAGTCCCAAGTAAGCAAGGAAAAACCATCTAACACCGCCCCCCATGCATTTGTTTGTTTTGTGTGTATGTGATGCATGCATGTGAGTGTGTGGGTACACATATCCTTGAGCACACAGTCTGAGGCCAAAGCAGGACATTGGATGTCATCCTCTACCCTTCTTCACGCCTATTGCCTTGAGAAACTCCGAGGACATTCCATAGCTAAACCAGAAGCTCTCTGTTTGGGCTAAGCTGACCAGCCAGGGATTCTCAGGATCTGCCTGCTTCCTCCCACTGATGCTGGGGTACAGGCATTCACTACCATGTTTATGTGAGTACTAGGGATTCAACCTCAGATCCTCCTGATTGCAGAGCAAGCATCTCTGCCCACTGAGCCACCACCCACCCACACCCCGGAAGCCTTTCAGCGGGCCTGACGATACAACACCAGAGGCAGCACAGAAGGGTGCTCTCTCCCAACTGGCTAGACAAGCAAGCTGAGCGAGGTATGGCGACACATTTCTATAAGCCTAGCACTTAGGAGGTTGAGGCAGGAGGACTGCTGTAAGTTCAAAGCCAGCCTGGCCTATAGAGTGAGATGTTATCTCCAAAACAAAAACAAGAAACAATAGTTTGGTTACATAGGCAAGAGTGTGTATGAGTAAGGTGTTTTCATCAAGCCTAGCATGCTTCATGCAAATGAAGGAGTATATTTACACCAGTCACAGGCTTTCTGCTTCTAATCGTCCAGGTTATGATAACATCATCATCACAAAGATGCATGAGAGGCGTTGTGTGACTTAGCAACAAGACATGGGTGAAAGCAGGGCAGGCCCCATCTAGGTAGAGCCTGCCAGTGTCTCGAACTTCCCAGCTTCCAGCATCACCAGCTAAGAGTTTTCAGCTTGTGAATTTCCCAGTCTGAGGTATTTGCTATAGTAGCCTGAAGGACTAAGATGGTGCTTGTGAAAATTTGGTCAAAATCATGAGCTGATGGATGGGGAGAGGACTCAGCGGGCAGAAAGCACCTGCTGAGCATGACCGAGGACGCACTGGGAGGGCCCAGACGAGGGATGTAGGCTGCTAGTCTAGCTCTGGGTTCAGGCTCTGTCTCAAGGGAATGGGGTGGAGAACGACGGAGCAGGAACCTGACATCCTCCTCTGCCTCCACAGATTTACACATATACCACATACCCACACACCACCACACACACACCACACACACACACACACACACACACACACACACACAAACCACACACCACACACACACACACACACACCACACACCACACATACACACACACACACCCCACACCACACACACACCACACATGCACACACACACCACACACCACACACCACACACCCCCCACCCCCCACCACACACACCCCACACCACACACACACCCCCCACCACACACACACACACACACACACCACACACACACCACCACCACACACACACACACACACACACACACACACACACACACACACACACACACACCATGAAATGACAATGGGTCACGTTTTAGATTGTAGCAGGCAGGTTAGGCAGGGGATGGATATGCCATTGCAAACAGTCCCTCAATTTCATTGGCCCACCATCAGGAACTTCTCTGTTCCGAGTGAGGAGGGATGGGATCTCTCCTTTATTACCACTGCTTAGAGTTCAGTCTGAGAGGCACTCATGGTCACCAGAGCAGGGGATGAGCGTCTGGTGCATCCCACCCTAGCTCTTAAAGCTACTGCTAGAAGTAATGTGGCTCACAACTCATTGGCCTATGCAAGCCATGTAGCCCTAGCTAACTCGAAAGGAGCTGGTATAGGAAGCAGGAAGAACCTAGAAAATGTGTGACTATCGAACCAGACCTCAAGGCAACCAGCAAGGCAACAGGTTACGTTTAGTTTCTGATGACAAAGACCTCTGTGTTTTATCAACTGTTAGTCATGTTTCAGTCAGTCTTTGGACAGGTTTCTCAAAACGTATGCAAATGAGTTTGACATGACAATACTCTCATTTATGTAGAGATTTCCATCAGAGGGAAATGAGAAAAGGTGGGCAAGGTCCTATCTGATGAAGCCGAAAGAGGCAAGTGCTGGGCGTGGTGGCACATGCCTGAAATCCCAGCACTCAGGAGGTGGACACAGGAGGGTTACAAGTTCAAGGACAACTTGGGCTACAGAGTTAGCTCCTAGCCAATCTAGACTATGTTGCAAGACCTTGGAGACAGGGAGAAAGGGACAGGGAGAGGAAGAGAGAGGGAGGAAAGGAAGGTGTTAGGAAGGAGGAAAGGGAAGAAGGAAGAGAGAGGAAGAAAAGAGAGTGAAAGATCAGTATGAGTCAGAACTTTTGAATGTGAACTACAACAAAACCAGCTTGAATTAGTGTAGGAAATAGGTAAATCACCACAAAGTAAGCAAAGACTCTCTGAATCTCCAAGGAGGAAGGAGTGAGGCAGGCGAGCAGCGCAGTAACCTGTGAGAGGGCAGTAACCAGGGACAGCGCAGTAACCAGGGACGCTATTTGATGTGAGTTTTTCACACACTGTCTGCTGTTGTAGTGATGTGTGGGGCAGCCTAGCTCTCTAACCTGCACATGCTATGTGCACACACACCCATCTCCAGACCATGCTCCTAGCAACCCCAGACCCCACCTGTGCACACACACACACACACCCATCTCCAGACCATGCTCCTAGCAACCCCGCACCCCACCTGTGCACACACATACCCTAAATAAACACTTTGTGTTTGAAAAGAAGAGGAGGAGGAGGTGGCTGCAGCCCCAAACAATAACGGTCCATGAGACAGCTGTGGAAACGTGGACATGGGAAGGCAGGGAGGGAGTTGGGACTTCTCCCTGAGCCCCTTCCCAGGGGGATGTGGGAGCTGCTGAGAAAGGCCACATCCCAGGGAGAGACTGAAAGACAAACGGACCAGGAGGACGTGTTGGGATGGAGGGACCTGTGGGATTAAAGGAGTGGAGAGGAGCCTGGTGCCTGCAGCTGGGGGAGAAGAGAGCCCAGGCAAGACAGGCCGGGGAGGCGCGGAGCCAGGAGGCTGGAGAGTACATCTGCACTGTAGTCAGGAAGGGACCAGAGAAGGCTCTGATCAACAGGGCAGCCAGGCCAAGCCGAGGTTTTCAGATGCTCCCCCAATCCTTTGCGTGGAGTCTGGGGACGTGAAGGATGGGCAGGTGGCTGTGGCAGTTGTCCTGGGGAGAGATTGCTTGGCCGGAAGGGAAGCCATAGCTGGGGATAAGGGAATGAGAAGACAGAGGAGCCAGTGATGGATGTGGGATCATTACAAGCCAGTTACTGGTTAGCTGTGGGAGTCAGGGGCAGGGATGAGTTAAACATGTGACCTGCTTTCTCACTGAAATGCCTGGGGTGGAAAAGGGGGTGCCATGATGCTGTTAAAGACACAAGGGGGGTACAGATGGCCAAGCATGACACAGAGACTTACTGTGACAATGTGGAGCTGTACATGGCATGAAGGGCAGGGAAAGCTGATGCACCCTGAGAGATGGGTGAGGTAGAGACTAAGGATGACACCCAACACTTGGGTGAGGTTCAGACGCCCTGGGGAGAAGAGAGAGGGCAAAGGACAAAGCTCTGGGAACCCTTTGGAATGGGGGTAGGGAAGAGTCAGGGGTAGGGCTGGACCAGTGAAGGGGATTTGAATGGAGAGGAAAGAGACAAGGAAGGGACCATGTACAAGATTGCCAGGGATCTCACAGACACCAGTTACAGCAACCAAGAGGTCCCCAGGCCTCAGCAAGAGTCTATTATGGGACAGCACTGGCAGTGTGGAGGAAGAGAGTGAGAAGCCTTGGGATGTGGCCACAGAGAGGGGAGGGAAATGGGATGGGGGCTGAAGGGAGGGAGGGAAGAAAGGAGAACTTAATTGCTAGGGTGAAGTGGGCCTCGCTGTGGGCATGAGGGTCCAGGAGGTGGACAGGAGGAGATGTGGGTTTGGGGCATGGCAATGAGTGGCTACTGCAAGGGCCTGGATGGATGAACCACAGGGAGGGGGTGAGCCCAGATTGAAGGCTAAGGGAGAGGGGCTAGTAGAAAGGTGGGGTAAGAGATGGACTAAGGTAAGGGGCCTGGGACCTGCAAGAGGCCCCTGACATCTGAGAGAGCTGTGATACCTCAGGGGATGGCACTGTGCAGTCCCAACCGCTGCCAGAGCGGCTGTGGCAGTGACCATGGGTTCTCTCTTGAGCCCAGTGATGTGGCAGGCAGGAGGAGCCCAGCTCAATGGTGGCATCTGGGTCATAGTTTGCCACGCTCCAACATGGCGAGAACTAGACAAGGTTATAGCTTCCCAAGTCTCAAGCCTGAAATGCTCCCACATCTGAAACGTTTTGATTGCCATCATGAAGCCACCTGATCTTAGGTGACACAGGTATACTTAGGCAGGTATAGCTCAGCTGGGAGAGAGTTTGCCTAGCATGCACAAACTCTGGGTTCGATCCCCAGTACTGCACAAACCAAGCAAAGTGGCACACGCCCGTGATCCTAGCACTCAGGAGGTGGAGGTGGGAGGGTCGGAAATTCAAGGTCATCCTTGTCCTTGGGTCCAAGACCAGCCTGGGACACAGGAGATCCCGTAGAAAAGAACCATCCCCCCACCCACACACACATAAACAAAACAAAACAGATGCTCTAAAAATGTGGGACAAAATTGGCTTTAAAGTGTATGTAGAAGATGAATGTGAAATACAGATGAATGCTGCATTCAACCTCAGGACTATTCCCCAAATATCTTATTGAATATATGAAAATATCCCCAGACTCAAAATCCCGAATACAGCCTGTTAGTGGCGGCACACGCCTTTAATCCCAGCACTCAGGGAGGCAGAGCCAGGCGGATCTCTGTTAGTTCAAGGCCAGCCTGGTCTCCAAAGCGAGTTCCAGGAAAGGCGCAAAGCTACACAGAGAAACCCTGTCCCGAAAAAAAACAAAATCCAGAATACTTCTGGTCTCCAGCATGTCATATAAGGGACACCAATCACCAGGTGGTGTCAGGGGAAAGAGGCTTTTAGAGGGAAAAATGGAGGGTGAGTAGGAAAAAAAATAGGAATGTATACAGCATGGTCGAGTCTCTTACCCATGATTCCTTTCCCACAGTTTCACTTATATGTCCTCAGCTATGGCTTGAAAATACTGATGCTTGTCTGGACTCAGGAGAAACGAGATGAGGAAGCCACATTCACATCACTCCTCTGATACCCGTGATGATTGTCCTGTTTTATCACTATCTATTGTTAATCTTTAAAGAGTCACTTTGTGTTCATTTATGTGTCTGTGTGAGTGCAGTGTGCCTGAAGGCCAGAAGAGGGCGTTGCATCTCCTGGCGTTGTAACTGATGGGGTGCTGAGAACCGAATTCAGTGCAAAAGCAGTACACTCTTTTTTTTTAAAAGGTTTTTCTTCTTCTCATAGCATTGTTTTATTTATTTATTTATTTATTTTTAAAGATTTATTTATTTATTATGTATACAGTATTCTGTTTGTATGCATGTCTGCACACCAGAAGAGGGCACCAGATCTCATTCCAGACGGTTGTGAGCCACAATGCAGTTGCTGGGAATTGAACTCAGGACCTCTGGTAGAGCAGTCAGTGCTCTTAACCTCTGAGCCATCTCTCTAGCCCCTGTTGCCGATTTTTCACTGTGCTTAATTTATAAATTAAATTTTATCACAGCTGGCTCTGGATAAGAAGAAATAGATTCGAGGTTCAGCACTGTCCACAGTTTTGAGCATCCGCAGGAGGACACCTCCCTAACACAGCTCCATAGGAGACAGTTAAGCCCTTGACTTAGCCCCAAGTTCCCTCTAGCAAGTTTTTACAAGGTGGTAACACTCAACTACTAGGACAAGGAGATGGCTGAAGGGTCTGGGGACTCACCACACCTGGGGAGCCAGAGGTTCCCCCACCTCCCGGCCTGGTGGATGGGCTCACAGCTCTGAGATGGTGACTCTTTGTGCTTCTCACTAGGGAGGCTTTGTGAGAAGGGAAAACCTCTTTAAATACATCGACATGCTTTAAACAGGAGCAATACCGCTTATGAATCCACACAGGTCTGATTACAGAAATAAAGTATTCTCTAAATAATGAAAAGGTAAGACTGACATGCCATATGAGTTGAGTTTGAATCAGTTGTTGAGGGTTGGGGGAGGTGGGGCTGGTTGGGACAGTGAGAAGGGAAGAGCTGGCATATACACAGCATCCAGGGAAAGGGTGGGTGTAGCTGTAGTTTGTACAGGGCTTGCCTAGCACGCACAAAGCCCTGGGTTTGATCCCCAGCAGGATGTGGAGGTACACACTTGTGATCTCAGCACTCACAAGGTGGAGGCAGGAGAATCAGAAGTTGGTCATCCTCAGTTACATAAGAGGTTTGAAGCCAGCCTGGGCTATATGAGATCCTGATTCCAAATAAAAGAAAGAAACAACGAGAATAGGCTGTGGGCACTTAGCACGGTGCCCGGCGCAAAGGAAGTGTCCCATTGAGGGCACAATCATCATTATTATAAGTTGTCATTAATTACCCGTAGTAAGCAACTAGTGAAAGACTGGTGATTAGTGGAAGCATTTTGAGCAACAGCAGGTGTCTGAAGGAATCCCTCTTTAGCATCACTTGGCAAAGGGACCCACGGAAATGTGCTGCTGCCCCACAGTGTTGAATGGATGTCCTGATGCTGAAGGTGGTCAGGAGGTCCAAAAGACATCAGCTCACAGGGACTGGAAATCAATCCAGAGACCTAGTCCCACATTCTCAGTCTGCAGGCGCGAATGCCTAGAAAAATGAATAGCATTCCCTGACCCCAACAGAGTTCAGCTAGAAGTGCAATCCAAGCTGCACCCCGGAAACACTTCCTCTGCTATGAGGCAGTCTCACGGGAACAAGGCTGGGCATCCATCTCCCAGAGTCAAGAAGATGAAGGGGGGGGCGGGCAACTGGACCAGCAACAGTTCTATAGGGCTGCGCAAGCAGAAGGTGACTCTCTCTCTAGAAACTGACAACAAGGTGCCTCCCTGCATGATGAGGTGTCCTGACAGGGTGAGATCACACCCAACTTGGTGTGACTAAAGTCACTCACCGTGGGATAAGTAGGTTTCTCAGAGGGAGTGTCCTAGGAGACATTGGAGGCCTCAGCTGCGTCTCACCCAATATTATTGATTTTCTATTACATAATAAGCATGGTATAAAGGCTTATAGGTGTGAGTGCATGAAACTATTGCCCAGCCCACAGAGCAGGCACTGTTACTATGCCAGCTTGCAGAGCAGGGGAGGTCAGCTGAGAGGGGCTGCTCAGAACCCCACTGTCCACCTATCCTGATCGTCTCTGAGTGTTTTCATTATGACATAATTCAAATTCAGAGAAAAAGTAGAAGCTTCATTTCCTTAGTGCTGTTCTTCAGAGTCCCCAAATGTTGCTATTTGAGCAGATTCTGTTGCATTACATTCCCTTCTATCTCTGTTTTCTGATAGGGCTGTCATGACGAAATGCCACAGCCTGGATGGCTTCCGAGCTGAAACTCATTTTCTCACACCTTACACTGGAAGCCGAGGACAAAGCTCCAACAGGTTTGTTTTCCCCAGAGACCTCATCTTCCCAGACCTTTCTCTGTGTGGGCACCCCTGGCTCTCCCTGTGTGCCAACATTCCCACTTCTTGTAAGGACTGAAATCAGATGAGGTTCTGTCTACCCTAAGAACCTTCTTTTAACTTACACTTCTTTAAAACTTGCTGATATTCCTGTATTCAGAGGACACAGTACCCACGGGGCAGCTCACAACTGTCTATAACTTCAGTTATGGGGAATCTGATGCCCTGTCTAGTGTCCAAGGGCACTGTACACATGTGGTGCAGATGAACATATGCAAGCAAATACTCATGCACAAAAAGTAAAATAAATATCTTTTTTTTTTGGTTTTTTGAGATAGGGTGTCTCTGTGTAGCTTTGCGCCTTTCCTGGATCTCGCTCTTTAGACCAGGCTGGCCTCGAACTCATAAAGATCCACCTGCCTCTGCCTCCCGAGTGCTGGAATTAAAGGCGTGCGCCACCACCGCCCGGCAAATATCTTTTTTTTTAAATAAATTCTTACTTCCAATTACAGTCATGTTTTGAAGTGTCAGGTATCCTTCAATATCCATGAATTGATGACACAGTTCAGCCCACAATACAATGTCTTAGGGTTTCTGTTGCTGTGATAAACACCATGATCAAAAGCAGCTTTGGGATGGAAGGGTTTATCTCATCTCACAGCTTGTAGTCCGTCATCCAGAGAAGTCAGGGCAGGCACTCAAGGCAGGAACTTGGGGTCAGGAGCTGATGCAGAGGTCACGGAGGAACACCACTTACTGGCTTGCTCTTCATGGCTTGCTCAGCCTGCTTTCTAGGACCACCAGCCCAGGGGTGGCACTGCCCACAGTGAGCTGCTCCGCACCCCCTACATCAATCAAGAAAATACACTACAGGTTTGGCCATAGGCCAATCTGGTGACAGCATTTTCTCATTGAGGTTCCCTCTTTCCAAGTGACCCTAGCTTGGGTCAAGTTGACATAAAACTATCTAGCACAGACTATTTTCATGTTTGTATCTCAGTGCCTTCCGAGTAAACCAAAGACACGAGGTCCCTTTACCTAATACTTCATAAGTAGTTCCTAAAACGAAGAACACTCTCCTGCAGCTCACAGGACATCACAGAACAAGGAATTGACGATGCTATGCTGTAAGAATATGGTTCTGTCTGCTATGAGCTATTGTGCTTTCTAATCATCTGTTTGTTCCACTGCAGGTTTAGCAACTTGGATCACTAGTGAAGCTGGGATCTGCCAAGTTCCTCCTTTGTAGAGTTACTAGTCTCCTTCCATAGTTAATAATTAACTATTCCAGGCCAGCGAGAAAGCTCAGCAGATAAAAGTGTTTCCTGAGCCAGCCTGGTGACCTGAGTTGGATCCCCGGAGCCCACAGTGGAAGGAGAAAAAGAAAGCTGGCCTTCTGACCTACACACACACACACACACACACACACACACACACACACACCATAACACACAATAGTGATAAATAAAAACATAAAAATAATAGTTAATAGTTTTGTGTAAAATTACCTTGAAACTCTGAGGGTCTCTTTTTTCTTTTTCTTTCTTTCTTTTTTTTTTTAAAGATTTATTTATTTATTATGTATACAGAAAAGGGCATCAGATCTCATTACAGATGGTTGTGAGCCACCATGTGGGTGCTAGGAATTGAACTCAGGACCTCCGGAAGAGCAGTCGGTGCTTTTAACCTCTGAGCCATCTCCAGCCCCTCCCCCCCTTTTTTTCCAGAGCTAAGGATTGAACCCAGGGCCTTGCGCTTGCTAGGCAAGCGCTCTACCACTGAGCTAAATGCCCAACCTGAGGGTCTCTTTTTTAAGATTTATTTTTTATCTTTGGTTATACACATGTGTGTGTGTGTGTGGGGGGTGTATATGTGAGCACAGGTGCCAGCTGGAGGCAGAAGCCAGAGGTTTCAAACACCCCTGAAGCTGTAGTTACAAGAGGTTGTGAGCCACCCGATGTGAGTGATGAGAACCTAGCTCAGGTCTTCTGCAAAGCGATACATGCCCTAACTGTTGAGCCAATTCTCCAGCCTGAAATATCGTTTTTTAATAATTTTATCAATCCTCTCCCCCCCTCCCCCTCCCCTCCCCTCCCCCTCCTCCCCTCCCCCTCCTCCCCCTCCCCCTCCTCTCCCCCCTCCCCCTCCCCTCCCCCTCCTCCCCTCCCCTCCTCCCCCTCCTCCCCTCCCCCTCCTCCCCTCCCCCTCCTCCCCTCCCCTCCTCTCCCCCCTCCCCCTCCCCCTCCCCCTCCTCCCCCTCCCCTCCCCCTCCTCCTCCTCCCCTCCCCTCCCCCTCCTCCCCCTCCCCTCCCCCTCCTCCTCCTCCTCCCCCTCCCCCTCCTCCTCCTCCCCTCCTCCCCTCCCCCTCCTCCTCCCCCTCCCCTCCCCCTCCCCCTCCTCCTCCTCCTCCTCCTCCTCCTCCTCCTCCTTCTTCTTCTCTCTCTCTCTCTCTCTCTCTCTCTCTCTCTCTCTCTGTGTATGTGTGACCCATGTCTAGGTTAGGGCAGAAGACAACTTGGTGAGGTCAGTGCTGAGGGCTTGAACTTGAGTTGTCAGACTTGCATCCTTGGGTGGCAAGCGCCTTTACCTGCTGAGCCATCTTGCTGGCTCCAAACTATGTGAATATCTTGCTTCCTGTCAAACCCAAATTCCTGCTACTGATCCCTGTGGCAATGTGTTCTTACAGTGGGGTGGCATGATGGTCATTCTCTCATGCTGTAGTTCTCTCAACTTGAGGGATTACCCCCCCTCCCACTTTCGTCTATATTTTTCTATCAGTGTAAACTCAATAATTCTTACTTAATAGGTATTGATCCTTTGTTACTCTATTTTAATGCCCAAGTTGTCGCAGACTTAGCTAGTCAGAGCTGCCTTAAGCTAGAGAGCCCTGCCCCATTTAAAAAAAAAAAAATTTTTTAGCTTACAGAAGGCAATTTATTAACAGAAAATAACCTGAGAAGTCCTGTCCACAGACAGTGACCACAGTGACCTTCCTTCCTGTGGGGGCTGTCAAAGGGGATGGAGGTAACATCCTCAATCAGCCTGGTCTTTCATCCCAAGTGAGCAAGAACTCGGGGGATTGACAGGTCCTGGGTCCAAGAGTTGTAGTCTGTTTCCTCCTGTGGTCCAGAGTTTGGTAGACAGAACAACAGTGTCCAGTCCTTGAATCCGACATGATAGCATATGGGGAGGACCCGTCTTCACCAGCTCTCACCTTTATTCTGTTTTTGTTTGTTTGTTTTTGTTTTTTTGAGACAGGGTTTCTCTGTGTAGCTTTGCACCTTTCCTGGATCTCGCTCTGTAGACCAGGCTGGCCTCAAACTCATAAAGATCCACCTGCCTCTGCCTCCAGAGTGCTGGGGTTAAAGGCGTGTGCCACTACCACCCAGCTCAACCCCACTTTTAAATGCAGCATTGCACATCATTTGATCATTGCCAAGAGGAGACTGATTTCTAAGAGCATCAGGGTGTGGATGCTGAAGCCTCACTCCTTTGTGCTCCTAGGCTGGGGATGAGGCCAAAGGCTCTAGCCACGTGGGTTCCCACATGTCATACAAGTCTACTGAATTCCTTCACTAGCTGAGCACCTACTATTTGCCAGGCATGGCCTCAGCTCTTTAAAAGGTAGGGAAGTGGGCATGAACAGGATAGACAACTCATGACTGTGTACTTTCTAGAACTAGACTGTGTACTAGAGTTAACTAGAGTTTAGCTAGAGTTAAAATGTTTAAACATTCTTGTTCTTATTTATAACTTTTATATTCACCTTAAATCCGTTTATGATGTGTCTCTGTGTGAGTGCACACAAGCCACCGTAAGTATGTGGAGATCAGAGGACAGCTTTCAGGAGTCGGTTGTCCCCTAAGTCAGTGATAAGCCCCTTTATCCACATGGTGGAGGCAGGCGTCGCTGGGGCGAGTGGAGGCGCAGCTGAAGACTGGAGTCGGCAGTTGCTGTGGCTCTGGGAATATAAACCTAGGGCTCACAGGTACAGAGATGGCATTTAAAACCACGAGACTGCATGAGATCATCCAGGCAAAGGGTGTGTGTAGATCGAAGAGTCCAGACAGTCAACTGTAAAGTGAAGCAGCGATACCGCCACTGCCATTCTCGAGAGGTGTCACGTGAATGCAGAGAGGACCAAGTCCGGGTGTGGGGCTGAGAACCCAGGAGGCTCCCTGGCTGTGGGCCCCTAGAACCGGGCCTACTGGAGGCGGGGCCTCACTTGGGCGTGGGCGTGGCCTTGGCTCTCGGCGGCAGCTCCGGGGGCCGGCCGGCGGCCGGGGCGATGACGTCAGTGCATGACTGGGTTTTTATGAATGAAAGGAATCCTGTGCGTGAGTAATTCCGGGAAGCTCGCCTTACAACTGCGCGCGGCTCCGGCCCCTTGCGCCGCCCGCCCCATAACAAAACTCGGAGCGGCGCGGCGCGGAGCCGGGTACCCAGGGAACTGCGGTCCCGATCGGAGAGGAGTGGGGCTCGAGCGCGGCCTGGGACCGCCACCGCGACAGCGGCGGGGACAGCTGCGACCAGCGCGCGCGCGGAGCGCCGGGCCTGGCGGAGAGCGGTAAGGACGCGTCAGGGATCGGGATCGCGCTAGGGGTGAGCGCTCCAGGTCGTGCCCGGGCCGCGCGTGGGGCCGTCCTGTCGGCGCCCCCGGTGCATCTGCCCACCGAAGGGCCTCACTGGGGCTGGCTAGGAGGCGGTGCGCCGGCCGGGGAGGAAGCCAGGGCGGAGGCGGGGGCGGGGGCGGGGCGTGCACGTACGTGACTCTGTGAGAACAGTCCCTGGAGCCGCGCCCGGCACCGTGTGTGCGCGGTTTGTTTACGTCCCCCGGTGGCGTGCATGCGCGTGTGTTCTCTGGGGAGTGCCCTGGGTCCTGCGGGCTGAGTGCGCACAGTGTACCTCGGGGTGTGTGTGTTTGTCTTTGGCCGGACGCGCTCCCCGGAGACTGACACTAGCCGGGTGTACTTTCAAGTGAGTGAGCACCGGTGTCCACTGGAGCAAATGCGGAATAAGGACCCGAGTGAAGGAACTGGCCCAACCGATGGTTACACCAGGTCTGGAATTTTTTTTTTCTCTCTCTCCTCTCCACCCTCTGCCTTCCAACCCCCCTCCCACCAGCCGGGACTGCCCGGCCCCAGTTGTCTCTGGAGTTTCCCCTGGCTGTAACCATGTGACATCAGTGTTTGTTCTTCGCCCTGCGCGGGTGCCTGCAGCCTTAGGTAGAGCAGAGGTGAGCGAGCCGGCCTTCTCCTGGCCACCTGCTGGATCTGGTAACGAAGTGCGTGGAAGTCCTTCCTTAGGTTATCTGGCTCAGTATGGACTGTTCATCCCTGGACTGTCCCATTTCTCCAGTCTCGGGAGAAATAGGGAAGGCCAGAAAGGCTCGTGGCAAAGATTGGGGAAGGCAAGACTCCCAGGCTACTCTAGTGGCTACAGTGGCTGGTCTGGATTTCTGAGGCTGCACCTGCTAGATCCTGAAGGATGGAGTGAGGCTGGTAGCCACGCTCCTGGTAGTTTCAGTTCTCAGATGGGACTCGTTAGACTGGACCTACATGTGGACTGCTGGACCCCAGGGCTAATTAAAGATGGGCACACCTAAAGTCCACCCTGGACCAGCAAGATCAGCAGGCAGTGTATGTAATCCCTGGTCTTCTAGCGGGGGTTAATGTGGGAAGGGAACACTGCCAGAAAACACCTGCTTAGGCCAGCAACCTGAAGGATAGCAGGTTCTGGGAACCCCATGATCCTACTCAGACTTTTTCCTTCTTGTTCCCACCACCTGAGGGTTCTGGAATCCAGGGAGGTGGCAACTGAGCTTGGTAGGGGGCAGAATCAATGATACCTTAACTTTGAGCCCAGGGAGTTCCTCTACCACTGTGAGGACCCCAGTGTCTCCATCTACAGCAGGATGGCAGGAGACCCATCTCTGGCAGCTGTAATGCACAGCCTGTTTACCAGGGGAAACTGGGAAAGCAGAGCCAAGCCCAAGGCTCGCGGCTGGAGGTGTATGTAGAGTTGGTGGTTGGAGGCTAGCAGCCAGGGCCACAGGACTTAGGTGAGTCCATCCTCAAAGCTGATCAAGAAACATTCCCCGTGGGGCTGGGGGTCAGTGGTGAGGGGAAGAGGTTAACTGGCCACTGATGGATGGAAATTTAGCATTGAAAGGTTCTATTTCCTCTGAATCCCAAGGGATCCACTAGGGCCCAGGATCCCTAGATAATGCACTTTGGGTTTTGGGTTTGTTTGTTTGTTTTTTTCCAGACACATTTTCTCTGTGTAGCCCTGACTGTCCTAGAACTCACTCTATAGATCAGGTTGGCCTCAAACTCACAGAGATCTGCCTGGCACTTTTTAAAAAATGAATGTTTTACCTGCATGTATGTGTTTGCACCCTATGTGTGCCTGGTGCCAGGAGAGGTCAGGAGAGGGTCTTGGATCCCTGAGAATTGTAGTTACGGGTGGTTGTGTGCCATCATGTGAGTGCTAGGAACTAAGTCTGGGTCCTCCTCTTCAGGAGCAATGCTCACTATGCAGGAAGGCCTGGTGAGACCAGTTCACCTGTGGCCGTGATCGTGTGGGGCTGCTGGCTCCCATCTCAGTGCACAGGGAAGCATCGCTGTACCCAGCCTTGCACAACGGCTGGGCTAGACATTCGGGGTGCGGTGAACAGACAGACTCAGGGACTGCCTTCTGGGAAACAAAGTCAAAGAGCCACACACAAAACGGCAGCTGTGATAGGTGCCACGAAGGGGAAGTTACTTTGGCCTAAGTGGTAATAGGGCTCCTACTTAGCCAGGGCAGTCATGGAAGGTTTCCCTGGGGAGTAGAGTCTGATGATTCAGTGGCTCTGGAACCCAGAGGACAAGGGCTATGGTCCCTTGCTGGGCTTTCAGGCTCAACACAGGGCCTGGCATACAGTGGGTGCTTCTTGGCTATGTGGGTAGTTGAAGAAATGGGCAATGGCTCCATGTCTTTGGGCTTCAGCGACACAGACAGAAAGAGGACCATAGGTCCAGGGAAGCAGAACGTGAGACTGGGACTGTAGGGGTCTTGGAGGAATTTCCCTCAAATGAGCAGGTCCTTCAGGGTGGCTTCCTCCTTCACACACACACACACACACACACACACACACACACACACACACACAGGAGGCTGTGTTCCTCCTGGCCAATAGTCGTTAGGAAATCCAATCTGTTCATTCGTTGGTTATTAACAAAAAGAATGTTGAGAGAGTGGAGGAGGGAACATGTTCTGTGGCCTGGGGCAGCTGGTAGCATGGGATCTGTGGTTTCCATTTTTTTTTTTCAAGGATTATTTTTTTAAAGTTCCTTTTTTATTTACATAGGTGTTTGTGCCTTAGTGAGTTTATGTGTACCACATGTGTGCAGCTGGCTGTGGGGGCCAGAGGGTGTCGGATCCCTGGAACCGTAGTTACAGGAGGATATGATCCACTTGATGTGTTACTGAGGACAGAACCTGGGTCCTCTGCAAGAGCAACAGGTGCTCTTAAACACAGAGCCATCTCTCCAGCCCTGTTTTTGTTATGTTTTGTGATACAGGGCCTTATGTAGCCGGAGACGGCTTTGAACTGCCTTCCTAGTCTGCCTCTTGAGGGCTGCAATCATGGTGGACGTGACCACACCCGACTAGCACAAGGTCTCGAAACATGCCAAACATGGTCAAGTTCGTACATTTGTGTCTCTAGTGACCCCTTTGATGCTACTGGAGGTGGAGGCAGAGGAAGGGGTAAGGCAGTGAGTGGTGAGGCCATTGTGGTCTTGGCCTGGCTGGAAGAGGAAGTGGCCCCTAGCTGTGCAGGTGGAGGAGAAAGGAGGTTAGGCCTCATAGCCTGGCTGCCTGTGCTCTCATGCTTCTGCCTCCAGGAGGCCTTCCCTGGTTTCTTTTCCTTTCTTCCAGGGCCTCCACCCTGCTGGATGGAGGCTTTGGAGCTTTACCCTGGGCCAGACTCTGACAGTGTAAACTCAGACATTGCCATTGCTGGGTGGTACCTTAGACTTCGGGGGAGGCTGGGCGTGTTGGGCAATCCAGGCCCAGAGAAAGGGAGTGACAACCTGAAGTCACACAGTGAGAGAGTGGGTAGCAGAATGGGGCTGCTGCTTCCCTGCACTGCTGGGTTCTTCCAGCAGGGAGGAGGCGCCCCATGCTTACTGCCAAGACCCAGGCAAACACATTTTTTCCCTCTGTCCTCACTAAGTAAGCGGTACGGCGCAGCAGCCAGAGAGGAGCCCATGCCAGTGGGTGGACCGTCTGCAGGATGTCTCGGGTGTACAGCGAGGGGCCAGAGACAGGGACAGGAAGGCCATGGCCCCTGGCTGGTTAGCCGTCATGTCCCCAAGAATGAGCTCATTCCTGGGTCTCTAAAGAATACTAGGAACCTCAGAACTGGAGTTGGCCCTGCTGGCTTCCCCAGGAAGAAGAAAAGCCTTGAGGGTGGGCACCTTGGGCCAGGCAGACTAGTGGCAGTGGCATCTCCTTGCCTTGTGACCTAGAGACTGGAGCCTGCTGCTAGAAACCAAAAGCCAAAGGGGATGGGAAAATCTGTCCCCTTCTCGTGTTGGGACATTCTCTCTGTGACTAGCTGACTGCTGAGCTAGGACATTCCTGGGCAAATGTGGGCCTCCATGGACTTTGAGGATGCCACTGAGGGGCCTGAGGCTAGAGTGGGGGTTGTAGGGATGGAGGAGGATGGGCAGGTCCTAGCCTTCCTAGGGTAGAATGTTCATTGTCTTCTCTTGGGGGGGCTGGCTGTGTCGAGGATTCTGAGGCCATGTGAAGGTTCAGTGGAAAACTGAGGTTTTAGGGGTTGTTTTGTTTTGTTTTGTTTTTCGAGACAGGGTTTCTCTGTGTAGCCCTGGCTGTCCTAGAACTCACTTTGTAGACCAGGCTGGCCTCAGACTCAGAGCTCCACCTGCCTCTGCCTCCTGAGTGCTGGGATCAAAGGCATGCACCACCACCTGAGGTTTGGGAACATTCAAGGGCTGTTTCATCTGACTGGAAATAAGTGCCTGGTTCGAGTGGTCTGTGCCCAGTCCAATCCTGACTTGATCTAAGACTCAAGGAGACTAGAAAAAGACAACTGACCCGTGAGGGGCCAGGCTCTGCTGCCAAGGCTCTGGACTAGGCACAGCACCCAGCACTCAGAACCCAGCAGGTCCTTAGTTAACCTATGCAGGGAGAGACCCCTTCTTCCATTAGGTCCCTTGACTAAGCAAGTGTCCCTCACCCATCCAGCTCCACATAACTGGCAAGAAGGCCCGCATATTGGGTGTCACTTGCTTACCCCATCCCTAGCCAACCGAGGTCCAGGCACACCACAGGTGAAGTGGCTTCCTCGTCACAGAAATGAGGAAACAGGGCTCGTAGGAGGAGGCTATACTGAAGGCACACTGTGAGGAGGTGTCTGGCTCAGTGTGGCTTCAGTCCTGGGTTCTGCCCTCTGTGGCTTGTATCCCCTCTGTCACCCTCTTTGGGCATTATTCGACAGTGTTATCAGGAAGACTACGAAGATGATGGCAGGAAGGAATCAAGAGTCAGTCCTGAGCCTGTTGGGGGGGGCACGCCTTTAATCCCAGCACTCTGTAAGTTCGAGGCCAGCCAGGACTACAACAGAGAGACCCTGTCTTGAAAAAGTGAAGGAGAAAAAAAAAAAAAGGTCAGAATTCTGCCTGTATTGTCGACAGGCTGCTGCTGTGTGGCTTCTAGCAAGCGATGTGCTTCCCTGGGTCACTCCTTCCTCTTGGGGTAGGCTCCTAGGCCTTTCCTACATGCAGTTCTGTGGTGACCCTGG
This sequence comes from Onychomys torridus, assembly GCF_903995425.1. Taxonomy (NCBI): domain Eukaryota; kingdom Metazoa; phylum Chordata; class Mammalia; order Rodentia; family Cricetidae; genus Onychomys; species Onychomys torridus. Next base: position 44,550,784 of record NC_050458.1, read on the forward strand.
CTGGCTATGCTGACTCAGAACAAGACCCCAGAGCTTACTGCTGTCCTGACCACCTCTGTCCCTCTATGTTTATACACCAGCTTCCACTAAAACTGTGGAAGACAGTGTCCCACTTTACAGATGGGATAGTAGAGGCCAGAGATGTGAAGTAGCTCTCCTCAGGCTGCACAGCCTAGAGAAAACATGGACAGAACTCAAACTCTGGGCTTGCCTCTCAGCCAGTGCCCCTTTCCCTGTCTCCCCAACCCTGATCTGGGCCCAAGGTCACATGGGTGGGGTCCCTAGGCTTGCTCCAATTCTCCTGGCACCAGTGACATCTGCCTCACGAGGCAGATGACAAGGAGAAGGACGTGGAGGCTAACTAGCAGGTTTCACTCACACTGTGTTCCCCTATGCTAGTGTTGGAACTTGGCTGGGACACTGACCAGCTGGGTGACCGTGACAGAAACTCCACCCACACCCACCCCCACGGCCTGTTCCCTGCCCCTGTTGAGCTCTGGGCTGACTCAGCTGTCTGGTATAGGGACAACAAGGAAATAAATGGTTACCCCACCAAGAGAGAAAGGCTAGGGCTGGGGGACAGAGGGTGCCCGGCAAGACCTGTGGGTCAGGGAGGGCTTCCTACCCTGGGACAGAGAGTGAGCAGGACCCTGGCAGATAAACTGAGGAGGAAAGTGGAGAGGCGGCAGGGTTGGTAGGTGGAAGGAAGTAAAAAGATTCCTCCAGGCTGGAGGCAGAATGGAGGCGGGCTAGTGGGAAGCAGGGTGGGGCTGGGCACAGGGCCTGTCTGGAGCACTACATGGTGCCTGGACTCTGGTCTTCTGGCTAATAGGGATCAGTGGGACCCATGGAGGGTGCCATGTGGGCCATGGCATGTCAGATTTTCTTGATGGATAGATACCACCCCCCACCCTCCACAGTGTGTAGCTCAGGCAGGGGACTGTTTAAAAAATGCCACCGCAACCAGATATGGTAGCCTGCACCTGTAATCCCAGTACTCAAGTAACAGGCAGGAGGATCACAAGTTCGAGGCTCTCCTGTGAAATCAAGGAGACCCCCCTCACCAGAATCAGCACAGGAAGTCTAGAACGGCCCAAGTCCTGGTCTGGGCCACAGGTGCAGCTTCTGGGTACATTGTAAGAGGCATGGTGACTTTTGTTTTGTAGAGATAGGATCTTGCTTGACCTTGACATGTAGCCAAGGATGGACTCAAAATTGTGACCTTCCTGCTTCCGCCTCCCCAACCCTGGGATTGCAGGGTGTGTGTCATGCCTGACCTTGTGGCTCTTTATCAGTCTCAGTTTTGTTGGAGGCAGGGTCTCATGTAGCCCAGGGTGGCTCCGAATTCATGATCTAACAGGATGACCTGAACTTCGGACCCTCCCGTCTGTTGCTGATGCTAGGTTCCCTGCCCTGTGCCTCTACTCCCTTGCAGGCCCCATAAGCCCCCCCCCCCCAGCCTTGGGGCCACAGTAGCTGCCAGTCAAAAGTGTCTTGAATGGCCAACTTCCCCTTCCTGCCCCACTCCTTCCTGATCTCTGAGCTGCTCCACCGACCCCTAACCCAGTGAGGGTTGCTCAGAAGCCCCAGACTGTCCCCACCAAGGCCTGAGTCACAGCTGAGAACTCCACAGTTACCACACGAGCTTCTTCTCTGGCCGGACACTGTTCTAAGCCCTGCGGTAAGCCACAGAAGATTCAGCAGGGATCTTGCTGTTGGAGAGGGGACATCCTCACAGGACAGACACTGAGCAAGATGCTGCATGTATGTGAGTGTGGTAAAAGACTCAGTGTGTGCTGTGTGAGCAGTGTGTGTGCAGGCCGGAGGTTGGTGCTGAGCATCCTCCTTGATGGCTGTAGCCCCATATGAACTCAGAGCTCCTGGTTCAGCAAGCCTAGCTAGCCAGCTTGCTATGGGGATCCCATCTCTACCCACTCCCATTCTGGGATTACAGGTGGGGTACCACACTCACCCTGCATTTGCATGGGTCTTAGGGATCCAAACCCTGGGCCTCTCACTTGCCCTTTTAAATTTTTAATGTTTATTTTTTATTTCCTGTGCATGAGTATTTTGTCTGTGTACCACGTGTTCAATCCCCAGTGTAAAAAGAAAGGAAAGGGTTGGAGAGATGGCTCTGTGGTTAAGAGCACTTGTTTAACAGGGTCTCATGTAACCTTGGCTGGCCTCAAACTTGCTATGTGGCCACCACTGGCCTTGAAGTCCTTCTCGATTCGATACCTCAAATGCCGGGACAAAAATGCTGGGTTCACTTTTCCCCATGTCAGGTGCATGGCAAACTAACTATTCAGGAGGTGATCATTGAAGGGATGAAGGCTTCCAGGCCCACGGGGAAGGCTCTGGGTTCAGTGGGCTCATTTTAGGTTAGGGACAGCTACTGTTCCCTCTAGGGCCATGGAGAGTTAGTTACTGGTGTGCAGACCTCAAGCGGTTGGGGAAATCTTCCCAAAACATGGCCTTGGACAAATGCTTCTGGGAAGACACTTGCATGCTCTATCCTGATGGGGTACAGGATGGACTTTGGAGACTCACCGGCCTGCACACATTTGGGCACACTTCTGCAGAAAGCCTGTAATCCCAGCACTCAAGAGGCAGAGGCAGGAGGATAGGGAGTCTGAGGCCAGCCTGGGCTACATGGTGAGCTTGCTGGCGAGCCTACGGATCGTAGGTGGACACCCTAGAACCCACAGGTGGAAGGAGAGAACTGACTCTGGAAATTATCCTCTGACCTCCACACAGTTGAAACAGCGAAACATGCATCCCTATGGGAGAATGGCCAACGGGAGGAGTGCCCACTCCCTTAGTTCACGTCTCTCAAGTACTTCATGTATGCGGTGCCAACTCTGGCGTGGGGAGGCTGTGGTGAAACTGACTCTTGGTTGGAGAACAGGGAGGGAGGGACAAACCACCAGCCAGGATGGACGGTGGTCAGAGAGAGGACCTCTCTGAAGAGGTGACATTCACCAAAGACCTAGATAGTGAGTCACTCCGGGGAGCTGGGATCAGAGGAGGTAGGTCTCAGTTCTGAGATCGGAGCCTTGAATGCCCAGGCTGTGGACACTGGATTTTACTCCAAGTAAAACAGGAAGACACCAGCTAAGATGACCCTGAACTTCTTTCTCTCCTAGGTCTCCAGCCCAGAGGGCACCTTCTGCAAAAATGTCTGTGGATCCCTTATCCAGCAAAGCCCTGAAGGTGAGCTAGCTTCCGTGGACCACACTAGTTTCTGTGGTCTCTCTGCTGCTGCTCCTTATAGAGCAGCGACATCCCAATTCCCCTTTCCTTCCTGGAAGCCCCCAAGGGGACTAAGCAGCGACGGGGCTTCAGGGGCAGGTCACTTCCTTCTGCGCCTGCTTTCCCCATTGAAAAGGGGCTTTCCAGGCTGGGTTTCTCAGCTTGGTTAGTTGGAGCCCTGGTGGCCTCCAGTGTGCTGATGTGGGGGTCCCGGTCACCTTCAAGGTCTTAGCTCTAATGGAGAGGGAGGGAGGGCGCACTGGGAAGTGGGGCGGCATCCCCAGCACGGGCCGCGTGCCTCTGTGTCCCCCACGTGCCTCTGTGTCCCCCCACGGCTCGCAGGTGAAGCGCGAGCTGAGCGAGAACACGCCGCACCTGTCGGACGAGGCGCTGATGGGGTTGTCGGTGCGCGAGCTGAACCGGAACCTGCGCGGTCTGTCGGCCGAGGAGGTGGCGCGGCTGAAGCAGCGGCGTCGCACACTCAAGAACCGCGGCTACGCGGCCAGCTGCCGTGTGAAGCGCGTGTGCCAGAAGGAGGAGCTGCAGAAGCAGAAGTCCGAGCTGGAGCGCGAGGTGGACAAGCTGGCGCGCGAGAACGCCGCCATGCGCCTGGAGCTGGACGCGCTGCGCGGCAAGTGTGAGGCGCTGCAGGGCTTCGCGCGCTCGGTGGCCGCCGCCCGCGGGCCCGCGGCGCTGGTGGCGCCCGCCAGCGTCATCACCATCGTCAAGTCGGCGCCCGGCCCCTCGCCCGCGCCTGACCCCGCCCCCTGCTCTTAGTACCCGCCCCTTCCCCCCGACCAACGCCCCTCCGACCCGACTCCCTTCCCCAAGTGCCCGAGCGCCTCCTGCTCCCGTCCCATTTCTCTGCCACTGTTACCCAGTGTGATGACTTCACATTCCTTTCCTGGGCTCTTTCTAACTCTTGCCGGCCCCCCAGACTGGGACCTGACGGCCCTGGGGAGGGGCAGCTTTGCTAAGGTGTGAGGGGGACGTTGGGGTCCTGGGTTTCCCAGGGCTGAAAGTCCGTCTTCAGATTGGAAGCGAGGGGGTGTAGAGATGGCCCGGAGAAGAGCTGGCGGGGAGAGGCTTTGGATTGTACCAGTATGCCCTTCCGAACTTCCCACACACGACTTAGGACTAGGTGTGGCCTTGTGGGGCTGCCCTGCTGGGAAGCAGCACTCCAGAGACCGCCCAACTCTGCTTGGGACCTAGGAATGTCAGGCTTCCCCAAGCTGAGAGTCTTTGGAAGGGACCGGTGGAGCTCGGTTGACAGATGGGGAAGCTGTCAGGCGAACGGACCAAGGCCACACAGAACCGCCTGGCTGAGCTGCAACCCCAAAAGGGGCCTTCTCACTCCTGTCCTAACATTCCAACCACGGATCGACTTCACGGGGAACACACAGGGACCTCTCTGCCTGGGAGACCTTTGTCTAGGAGGTGGGGAAGAGAAGCTGAAGGAGGGAGGAGGTGACGTAAGGGACGAGGTGAGGAGCTGGCCAGCCAGAGGAGGGGCTACGGAGATGACCTCTGCGGTGGGCAGGGACAGACACTACAGTCCTGATGCAGGCAGTGGAGAAAAGGGGGTCCCTCGGAATTAGGGCTTCCACTTTGGTCCGGAGTATCCGTGGTGGTGTGGGGGCTGACCACTGGTTCCCTGGGAAGTCTGGCCCTGGCACCTCCCCAACACTGTATACAGCTGAGCCCCCCGCCACATTTATTTATTGCACGAATCTAAGTTATTCTCACCAGCAGAGCCCAGCTTTCTTCCCTGGGAAATATGTGGGCCCCGGGCTGGACGTTATATTTTATATCTACAAATAAATCACATTTAATCTTATACTTAGGGAAAGCTGGATGGCAACAAAGGTTTTTTAAAAATTGCCCCGCTCCCAGAGTTATTTATTTTCTGACTTAAAGTGAGCCAGTTATCTGCCTTGAGTATTTTGTAGACTTTCTGAATAAAGTCGAGTTCTCTTTTTCCACAGAGAAGTGTATATCCTGGAGTGTTCTGTGTGTGCTCTGAGTGAGTGGCCTGAGACCACTTTTGGGTCATGGGAGGCTAAGTCCCACAGCTACCTTTTGCAAGCAGGGGTGGGTGGAGACTGGGTGAGGAAGGGCTGTGCTCAGTCTGTACACAGTCCCAGGCAGAGAGAAGTCCTGGGTTTTCAGACTCTCTACCACTTTCACATAGGTCTCGTTTTCTACAGCCCAGTGGAAACTACTATCCTGTGGACTTGAAGGCCCAGAGAAGTAGACTGCTGAGTTCCAGCCAGCAGGCCTCAGCCTTAATCTTCCATCTTGGGAGGGAGTGGGAAGGGATACCCACTCATTAACTCTGTCCTGTCTGGTAAGGAGTGGAATACTCTGGTCTTCAGCCAGGGAAATGGGTTTGAACCCAAGTGGTTTTTTTGTTTGTTTGTTTGGTTGGTTGGTTGGTTTTTTTTGGGTGGTACTGACTAGCTTCTTGCTGTACCAGTTTCCTTTAAAATGAAGGTGCTATAGAGGAGGCATGGTATAGAAAAGCCAGAAGGGCTGCTAGTCCTAAAAGCGTAACAAATGACGGTCCCTAGGACTAGGGTGAGGACCTTGCTTGTGGCTGGTCAGGGAGGGAGAGGGGCCAAGGAAAGGGGTAGAGTTGGAATGTGGGGAAGAGCTAGATCATGTGACTGGACCCACAGAACTGCCTCCCCTTCAATTTGGGGCTGTGCCAGTACTCCTTCCTGAGAGACTAAGCTCAGGCCTGGCAGCAGGAAGGGGTGGTAGGTAGTGATGAGGGTGCACAGATGATGATGTAGCCTTTACCTTCACAGTACAGGCTGCCTGAGAAGTTCCCTGCCCACACGCATTCCTGCCATGCCTGTCAGCCACAGGCTAGACCTTAGACAGGCACAGTGCCTGGGCATGGTGCCTGCAGGAAAGGTACTAGGGCCTGGTACCCTTGCCCTAGGCCTCCTGGTTCCTAAGGATGGGGGATGGGCTCAGAGAAGTCAAGGCAGGCCTTTGGCCAACAAAAACTTCACCACTTACCTCTGGAGAAAGCAGGGGACGGGGATGGGGAGAGGGTGAACACTCTGTGGTCAGCGTCTGTGCAGAAAGAAGAAACTGTCCAATAGGGACGTGGACCCTGATTTTAGTTCCGGACATATAAACACCCCCCATGACCTACACACACACACACACACACACACACACACACAGCACACAGGAAGAGGGTGGACATCCCCGTCCACGGCCACTACACTTCTTCCAGACAAAGGGGGCAGGAAAAACCCTCACTGGCAGGCAGAGGAATTTCGGTACAATCTATATGCTCTCATGTATATTTTCCTGACTTTATTTGCTGCTTCTGTCACGCATTTAAAATATCACAGAGACCAAAATAGAGCGGCTTTCTGGTGGAAGGCAAGGCAGTCACAGGACGAGATACAAAACTAGGGCTCTGTCTTCTCATACATCATACAATTAATTTTCAAGTATTTTCTTTTATGTACAAAGAGCTACTCTATCTGGAAAAAATAAAAAATAAGTGAGACAAGATAGGTTATGCATCCTAGGAAGAAGGAATGGGGCGGTCGAGTCCAGGTTCCTGTCCCGTGTTCCCACAGACCACAAGCTTCCTGCCACTGAGCTCCCCACACCTCGCCTACCATGCCAACAGGCAAGTGCCAGGGTGGGTGGGGACCAGTGGGGACAGAAACCAGCAACATCCTTTGGCCTGGAAGGAAGGGGAAAGTCTGAGAACAGACTGGTAGAAGTAACCCCAGGAGGGGACCATGGCCACGCCCCAAGGAGCTCCCATCTGCCAGCTGCCTTCCTGGGCAGCTTGGGACCAGCTGGCCAGGCCTACTGGGTGGGGCTGAGAGCTGCCCTCTGGCACCCCACATGCTGGCCTCTAGGCCATGAGGAAGGGAGGAGAGTAAGAAGGTTGCTAGGATGCAACAGCTCCATGAGGTCCCTCCCCGTGGACCCTAGGGAAGGAACTTGTTTGTTCCAGAAGTGACCAGAGGGAGGCTTCCAGTGAAGGCCACAAGGCAGGGCTCTTCCTTCTACATCACTTTGTCCACCTCAAGAGGCTACTGCAGCCAAAACTCAGGTGCTGCCTGGATTCCACTCCCCAGGTCCTCTGCCACCCCCGAGGGTCCAGACCTGGTGGCAGAGCTGGGATGTGATTGTAGAGGGAGTCAGGGGAGAGAAGGAGTGGTCCCTGACTAGGACACCTGACCTAGAGTCCTGAGTGCCAGCAGCTCACCAAGAAGTGCCGGGACAGACTGGGGACTGCGGAGGGGCTTTCATATGTGACTAAGGCACAGAAGAGATGGGCCAGGGGCCAGAGGGAGCAGAACACCAGGCCCTGCACAGCCAGGGGACCCAGGGGTAGGCACCCCTACATTGACCCCGCTGCATAACCATCCCTCCAGCCTCCCTCTGGAAGTGGTCTGAATGTGGAGACTCAGACTTCTTCCATGACCCAGGAGGGATAAGCCCCAGGCAGAGACCAGGACCTAGCAGGAGTCTGACTTCTCCATTGAGGAGGAGCAAGCCCTGGCACAGTCAGAAGTATAGGGGGGCTCTGCCCCAAACTATCAAGAACTGGACCCAAGTGAGAGAGCAGTATGGGCTGCTGGATGTCCTCAGAAGGCCAGAAGAGCCAAAAGGCAAGCCAAATGGCCACAGTGAGGACACCCAAGGGCCCAGAGCCCCACATGTCACCAAAGGGCCCGTAGGCACAGAGGCATCCTTCCTAGGTGGGCCCCAAGTCTCCTGGGGTCTGGCTCTGATCCTTGCAGCATGCTAGGCAGGCCTAGGTTAGGAGAAGGGGAAGGTCCACAGACATTCACATCTCCTCCTCCTGCCCAGAATGAGACAAATCTCACACTGGACAAGGATGAAGAGGGAGGGGCAGGCAGGTGGGAAGATCAGGTCAGGTCTGGGTATTGCACGGTGTGGGGTGGGCTGGGCCTGACAGCCTCGGCAGATATCTTGTTGGGAGGGGGCTGAGGATGCAGCTTCTGGCCAACACACAAGCATTTAGGCCCAGCCATGGCTGGTTCCAGATGTGTCCCCAGTACAGGATGGGCAGCAGAGGGTGTGGCAGCTACAGCCAGTGTCCCCTGCTCTTGCCCCAGATAGCGCAGGGTTGGCCATGTAGACACACTCCTGAGGCCTGTTCCTCTGGAAGCGATATGTGAGTGTTTCTGGTCCAATAAATAAAGGGGCAACAGCAACACTGTGCTGGCTGCTCCCTGGCCTGGCTGGAGGCTGGAGGAGGTACCTCTCCATCCCCACCAGAGCCCATACTTAGAACTCATCATCAGAGCTGAGCAACAGAGTCTTCTCGTTGTCACGGGCACCACTGAGGCTGTGGGACCGGGAAAGGCTGTGGGTGCCACCACGCCAGGTGGGCCCAGGCTCCAGAGTAGACTGCTGCGTGTACTGCTGGTAGGCAGGGGAGAAGTTGTGGATGGCATCCTGCACAATGTCATGTGGGTTCATGGTCTCTTTGAGGCTGCTGGAGATGCTCTTCATGGGGGCACAGCGGCCTGCAGGGAGGAGGCAGGTGGGGCAAGGGCCAGAGCAGGAAGAGGGAAGCTTGATCAGTCCCCAATGCTCTGTTCACTTGCTCCCCCTGAGACATGAAAGAGGACAGGACAGCAGGGAGTGAACACCGGGAGCCATGAATGGAGCGAAGACGAAGGGGAAGAGGCAAACCATCCCTGGGAATGATGCCCACAGGTGCGAAGGGACTGGGCAGGATTGGGAAAGCTGCAGACAGTCACCTGGAATACCCCAAACGGTAGTGCCAGGCCTCTACCTGGGAGGGCTGCTGGACCAGGTACCAGAGGCCCCACAGGAGCAGGCTGGCCTGTTGGCTATCCGTCTAAAAGGGCAAGAATTCACTCCCTTGGCATGCTTCCAACTCCTCCATCGGAAGATGTGCCCTACCGGATCAGGGGTAGGGGGCGGAAGCACAGTAGAGGCCACCAAGGCAAGCTGGAGGGATGAACTCAAGCCTGGGCCCAGGACTCAGGACTCTCAGTCTCCCTACTCTCTGGGTGCTCTGTCTTAGAAACACTGCTAAATGGTCCTGCCATTTCTTTAGTGGGCACTGTGTCCCAGAACCTAGCAGGGTGTATTTCAAAATTAAAGAACGAAATGAAGGCAGCCAAGCTCTACAAAGGGCAGCCCCCTTAGGTAGGTGCTCAGGGCTCTTATCCAGGAGTGCCAGTTGGGAGGAGATGGGTACACAGAGGAGGCTACAGAAACACATGCCAGTGACAGGACCAGACTGACGTGCAGGACAGACGTGCAGACAGAGGAGAGAGCAGACCTACCGTATGGGCCGTATGTCAGCACTGCCCGAGGCCAAACCCAGGGCAAATGCAGGGTAAAGGGGCAGGGAGAGAAGCCGAAGGGATAGAGAAGACAAGAGACAGCTGAGTGAAAATTGCCGCCCACCCCAGGCCCAGTGACACCCCCCACCTGTCCCCAGACACCCAGGCTGCTCTGGCCGCTGCTGCAGGACAGTGCTCATGCGAACTGGGGTCATCCCGATGGCAGTGGAAGTCCCATCCCACAGCTGAGTCAGGTCTCTATTCCCACTTCTCCCAGGGTTTGCTGGAGCTACGCCTGCACAGAGCCCTGTGCCTCGCAAAGCTCACTCCTCTGCATAGATTGGGAAATCAAGGCTCAGAGAATGACTGCAGAGCAGAGCTGGCTTTTCACCCCAGCCTAACTTGAAGCTGGGAGGGACTGGGTGCCCCGGTTAAGAGGATCGACTGCAGCCCTCACCCACAGAAGCTTGTCCTGGGTGGGCTGTTTCTTCTGCAGGGTAGGGTGCATCTAATGGGGGAGGGTGGTGCAGTCTGAGGGTAGTACATGAAAAGACAGCTGGGTCACCAGTAAGGCATTCCTAGAGAGCCGTGACGACACTGCCCCCCTCTGCTACAGATAACCCAGCTTGCTCCTGCAAGCAGCCTGGCTCCAGGCCCCAGGGCCTGTTAAACCAGGTTTAAGGGGCGGAGATGAGTGTTATCAGATGTTTCCCACTAGGGTCCAGCAGGAAGCAGGGGGCACCAGCCAGCAAGTGGCTCAGCACAGAGCAAGGATGCCACCAGGGTGGCATCTGGAGCACCATGTGTGGCAGAGAGCACATGCCAGCAGAGGCATTTCAAGGTTTCTTCCCAACCAGAAGAGGAGCAACAGAGGGACTAGGCAGGGAGTCCTGTGCCTGTGGATCTCTAAGACTCTCCATGCCACAGGGACCTGTGGTGGGCACTGAAGCCCAGGGAGGGAGGTTGTCTGGCTTCCAACCCTAGGGAAAAGCTGACAGCAACCGATGACAGATGCTGGGACAGGAAGCCTCCCTCTCTGCCCTGCAGTCTCTCACTGTGGATGCCAGCCTCAGGCATTCCCCTCAGCAACTGGCTTCTGCCCTGCTGGCCCACTGCCTTTCCAGTCACCAGAAAGCTTCTCAAGGCTTATGCGTCCTAACCAATCACAGAAGTGCCCAGGGTGGGCCCGACCCACTGAGGTCTCTCTAGGGTGCTCTTCTGTACACCAGGGGCTGCAGGATCCTCTTCAACAAGGATTAGCGGTGTAAAAAGCAAGTTCTAGCAACTGCCTCTGACTGTGCTTCTCTCAGGGAAGCCGCTTTCTGTCCTGTGTTCCTTGAAGACTCTCACTCAGCAAACAGGACAGAGCAGACTCTGCACAGTCTGTTCACTCGTCTCTGTCCCAACTTCCTTTCTCGTTCTTTTTTCTCACACTAACAGTAACCCTCCTGCCTCAGCCTCCTGAATGCTGGGATTACAGGCATACACCTTTCTATACCATCTGTGGGTCTCCACACTAGGACCTAAAGGGTGAACCTAGCTTCCAGAAACAAATGGGGGTCCCTCTGGGCTCTGACAGCCCCTATTCTCTGATGTTAGCTCCCTTTCAGAACAAACAGAGTCAACCCTTACAAGACGTCGGGTGGGGGGAGGTTCTGGAGCTGACTTCATGAGGCTGGGGTCCTGCCCTAGGAACTTGGCTCATACCTTGAGCATCTAGCCTCTTGTCAGCGTAGACCTTGTAGGTGAAGGCATGCCGCAGGGCCAAGGCTGCGAAGAACATCTCAATACAGATGATGAAGTCCTGGTAGCCAGCCGCCACAGTGCCCTCGCCCACGGACACACGGGCTGAGTTGATCTTGGGGATGGCCCCACACTTCTCTAAGATAGCCAGTAGCATGCCTGCACAAGGAGAGGCACTGTCTGGTCACACACTGGACCCTTCCCATGCCCCTCATTCCGGCAGCGCCACACACTCCAGGGCTCATTTGCTCCTCGAGGCAAGGCTGGTGACATACAGCCAAGGCCTCTGCAAACCCAGTTCTCTCAGCTACCTGTCCATCAGAACACTGGGACATCACTAACTGGACAAGGCTGCACTCAAGATTCCTGCAAGCCTCACCCCTCCCAAATGCCCAGTGGCCAAGGCATCTCCGAGTTCCAGGGCAGGACATAAAGGACCCACAGTGCTGGGAACATGAAGGGCAGAGATGGACTCAAACGGAGGTGGAAACAGGCTGTGATCACCAGGCTGAGAGGAGGCTCACCTTGCCAGAAGGAGAGAAAGATGACGGACTTGATCATGAAGAACTTGAGGACAGGGCTGTAGGGACTGAGCAGCTCCCGTGTGGCGAAGTAGAAGAGGAAGAGGGCGTAAAGGGCCAGGCTGACCGAGATGTTGTAGATGATAGTCACATAGAGGTACCCACTGGTGACACTGCAGAACAGGCATGCTGTGTGCATACGAGGGCAGACTGCCCCCCCTCTGCCCTGCCCACAACCTGTTCCCATGGGTCACAGCTATGCTCTCCAGCGAGGCACAGTGAACCACTGGAGGGAGAGGACAGGCAAGGGGGGACACTGGGAATGTGCTATAGGGGTGTGCCGATGGGCAGGCCAGTCTTTCACTACCAATTCACTCACTCACACAGTGGCCCTGCTCTGAACCCATTCCTCATAGAGGGCACTAGAGGGAAGCCAGGACTATGCTGGAGGCCACAGGTCAGAGTGGGGTACCCCTAAGCTCACTCTGCTCTCTCCTCCTGACCTCGGTGTGCCCACCCACCTAGGTGGGCTGTGGTGCTGGTTACAGGCAGAAAAAGAACTCACAGCCCAGGGCCAGGTGTAAGGCCACTTCACCAACCCACAAATGAAAAGGTGTGACCAGTTTACACAGTGGGGTCTCTATGTCCCGGGCTGAAGACTGCCTCCCAGGGCTTTCACGTTTAGAACCTGTCTTAGAGCAGACGCCACCTTCTGAGATTCACCAATGGTTACTACTACACATCCAGAGTACAAACTGGACTGGATAAGAGCTGGGCATCAGGACCAAGTCAAAATGGCCACTGCCAGGCTCAGGCTCAGAGATCCAGGGAGGAAGATCACAGGTATGGGCTCTGTAAGGTAGGGCACCCACTTGTGTGCCAGTACACCCATAGGTCCCAGGGAGGACCCCCGCTTACTCAAAGTCTCCGTCCCGGTACTTGCCGAAGGCCTGGAGAATAACGGTGCTGACAGCCATGAGTGGTTTCACCACACAGAACTGTAGGGTGGCCTGTTTGGGAGACAGACAGACAGGGTGAAGTAGGGTGTGGGAAAGCACCAGTTCTGACGGCTGGGCCTACGCTGGTTGCTAGGAAGGGAACTGTGTGCAGGGAGAGGCAGGATGTATAAGGAGACATGGGGACTCAAGGACTAAGAACACAGGGCCCAGTGGACCAGGAGTAGAAGACACCTCAGAGACAGCTCAGAGGATGAGGGGCCTTCAGGAAGATGGAGGAAGGCAGGATCGAGGTAGAGGGAGCAGCTCCAGGCCAGTGGGATGGCACTCGTTTGCCAAGCCTGCTGACCTGTGTTTGATCCTCAGGACAACACAGTGGAAGGAAGGAATTTCCTGCAAGTCACACCTGCACCCGCACACACAAACACTAAACAACAAACAAAGAAAGAAAGAAATGCATCCATACATAAAGGAGCAGGTCATGCTGAGGCTCACCCAGGGCAGAGTGTGACAAGGACGGGGAGTGGGTACTAGAGAGAGCAGCAGGCCTGGACCTCATGCTCTGGACAAGTGGGCTCTAATGAGGAGCTGGCCACACAGGGAGCAGCGGGTGAGGACAAGGGAGGAGGCCCAAAAGGTACATGGGAATTCAAGCCTAGTCAGCTACTGACTGTAGACTTTCTGGCAGTCACCTGGTCTCCCAAGTGGTAGCCATCAGGGTAAATGTTAACGTAACCCATGCCCACGGCACAGGGTTGCAAAAATGGGATGAAGAGCTGGACAGCAGAGTCTTCTTGAGGCTGCCTATTCTATGTGCAGTCAGGCTTTCTCCAACTCGCTCAGGCCTGGGAGGGTGTGCTAAGCCCAGCTCTACAACTCCTGTAATCCAGTGGGGTGTCTGCACCCCCCACAGACTCCCACTGACTTAGGTCTTCTTCCTCAGCCAGAGGCCTTGAGTAAAGGAGTGGGCACATGAAACTCCAGCCATGTGGACTGGCCAGTGTGGCTCTGGACAGGGCCCATGGCTGGCAGAAGGGCAGCCTGGGAACGCATCTCTGCCCCACTGATGACCTGGTTTGTGCTGTGGGAGAGCCATGGCAGACAGCATGTGACAGGAACAGCTGCGTGCTGCTTCCAGGAATCCCCACAGAACCCCTGGGCTGCAGACCTCCACCCGAAGGAGTTCGAGGAGGAGGAAGAAACCGAGCAAAGCGCTGCACTGGCAGACGCGGCACTGGAGTCCGAGGCAGCAGGCCCCAGAGTCAAAGGTCCAGCTACACACGGGTCAGTCTGAGGTTCACAGACCAGGCTAGATGTCAGTGCTATGTCAGCCCCAGGAGCGGGCGGGCGGGCGGGCAGGCCTTTCTAGAACTCTGCTAGGCTGGGCCAGGGGTCACTGATCCAAAAGTCTCTACTTCTCTCCTTTCCTCTCTCCTTTCCCTGCCTCTGCCCTTCCTCCTCTCCTCCTCCTCATTGGCAGTGCTAGGAACAGAACCCAGGACCTCACACAGTCGAGGTGACGGCTTTTCCACCACTTTGTAGCCCAAGCCCAGGAATTTCCACTTCTAACAAGTGCTCCAAAACTCAGTCCCTGGGCACAGGGCCCAAGGACATCCTGGCCCACCCTGTGGCTCTGGAATGAAGACATGAGGAACGCTGGGGGGCGCCTGCTGGGAGCCTTCCAGTGTTACTGTCCTCTCAGCACCATGTCAAGGTTCAACAGAGGAGCTCCGAGCCCACGGGGCAGGGAATGATCTGTACCTGCTCACAGTGCTGGGAGGCTCCCTCTGCTCTCTCCTCTGCTCTAGAGAGCAGAACTCTGAGGACAATGTAGTGATCAAAAGCTGCTATGAGTCAGCTGGGCCTGGACTGGGTGGCTGAACCATGTAAACAAAGGCTCTGCAAGCCCCACCCTAGACCAGGCCAGTTTTAACCCCTTCTGGGCCACTCCAGGAGAGAGCCCCTGAGGCTCCCTCAGGGAGGCAGAACCAATAGCAGAACTGGAGCCCCGGCATGTCTATGCTGTTGTGTTGGGTAGCCATGCTGTGACCAGGAGCCTCATAGAAAATGAAAACAGGGTGGCCCTAGGGTAGGCTGGTGTCCCGGCAGGAGGCGGGGTGGGCATTTCTCTCTTGATTACTTGGTCATGCTGGAGGGGCTGACAGAGGGCCGGCAGGGGCCCAGGACAGTCATGAAGACTGGGTGTGGCACCCTCAGATTCTATCTCCCTGAATGAGCCAGAGCTGGACTAAAGGCTTACATCCACTGCCTCATCTGTTCCTTTTAGTCACCCCTTGAGATAAGTATCGCCACCCCCATTTTTATAAAAGGACAAACAAGCTCAGAGAGGTTAAGCAAATGGTCTGAGGTCACGTAGTGAGACAAGCCGAGAGGTGGTAGCCAAGGAAACCAGAGGAGGCCGTGGCACTGCCGACTGGAATGTACAAGGGTAGGGACCACACAGTCCTGTCTGTTATGTATCTTTAATGCCTAGACCCTCTTGCCCAGACACAGGGATGAGTTTTCAAACTGACAGTCTAGAACTCTAGTGTCTCCAGATCAGCTTGGGGACAGCTGGGGACCAGGGGACCTCCACAGGTAGGGTCAGCATGCAACAGGAACTGCCCTCTGAGACACAGGTCTGCACCCGTGTCTCTAGCCTGGTCCTCCAGACCTGGGGCTGCTGCTAAGCACATACCTGTTTGCAGAACCGCAGGAATCCGATGGAGTAGGTCTTTCCCCAGAGGCAGCACGTGCCATACATGCAGCTTGACCTAGGAGAGACAGTAGCAGGCTAGGAGCTGGGAAGGGTGGGGTGAGAAAGGCTGCCCCCCTCATCAAACAAGCCAGGGCACAGGGTGGGGCCAGAAACCCTGAAGGAAAAGCTGTAGGAGGCAGAAACGCCAACAGGAAAGGACAAAGAGGACCAGAGAGCAGCTGGGGAGCAAGGCACAGCAGGGCAAGGGCACAGGGGGTCTGTATGTCCATCTGCAGGGCTGTGAGGGGCCCACGTGGGGTTCAGGAAGCTGTCATACTCACTCGATGGCCTTCCCTCTGATCTCAGCCATGATGGCACTCTCTCCTCCAAGGTACTCATAGCACAGGCTCAGGAAGTTATAAATGACAAAGGCTGTGAGAAATCCAGAGCAAAGAAGTCAGGTCAGCAGAATGGTCGCTAGGACTAGAACAACAAGAAAGGAGCTGAGCCCCAGCTACACTTAGCCCTGCAGTCTTTCCAGACTGTGAACACACTGCAGGTAGGGACTGAGTCCTACCTCCAGTACCAACCAAAGCCCTGGTCCCTGCATCCACAACCAACACTGAAGGAAGCAAAGTCAAGGGGATGGATGGGGACCACCTAGCCCTGGAGCATCTCCACCAAGGCCCAGGGCAGGCCACAGGCTTCCTCACAGGCTGGTTCTCACAGGACCCTCCCTCTGGCAGGCCAGGAAGGAAATCTTCCTTGCGATGGATCCTCCAGAAAAGCCACAGGGCCCATCGTCATCATGGTCATCATCACCACCTCTTGCCAAGCAGGCCCTGGAATGCTCTCCTGAGGAGGAGAGCCACCAAGCTCACCCCTTTCCCATTCTGTGCTGTAAGCTGTATCAGCGTGTGCCTGGGCTGCTGGTCAAGCCTGAGTCACAGCCAGTTCTGACTGGGCTGCTCAAACAAGCACTCAGGACTGCTTGAATCATTAGGGAGTCAACAATGGACTGCATCACTTCTCAGAGAAGGGGACCAGAGACAATCTCCTTAGACACAATTTGTTTGGTCAAATCAGCCCCTGACCATCTGGAAAAATCCATCCCCTTTCTAGGAAAAATACAGGTTCACACAGAATAGATCCAAACACCCAGCAATAGCGTTTACACCAGAGGCCTCTATACAGGCCAGAAACAGAACAGAGAGAGGCTGACGTGTGACCTCGGGGGGGGGGGGGGGGGGGGGTGGGGAGTGGTAACTCAGGCAGCAGGTTGTCACCCTGCCACACTCTCAAAATGGTTCCAGACCTGGTCGCTAGGCAGGCCCCTGTGCATCCTGAATACCTACCACAGTCTATATGCCAGACTGTGTGCTAGGCCCCAGGACACATCAATGACCAGGGACCTACAGTCCCGAGGGAAGTGATGGTCTCTCCTACTCCTGCCCTGGACTGTTGGATATCTAGAACTTTCTGCTCCATTCTAGATAGCACATCTCAAGTTACAGACAGGAGTCTGCCATCAGGGAAGAGGAAGAGGATCAAGAACAGGACTATGGAGGCTTGTCCACACTCAGACAGGAGCCACACGGTCTCAGATCCCAGGAGGACTTCAGCTTAACAGAATGAACAAACCTCTCTCCCTCCGTTTTTCCAGACAGGGGCTCATCATGTAGCTAAGGCTGGCCCCAAACTGGCAGAGAGCCTTCAGCCTCTAGAGTCTCCCAAAAGTGCTGGATTACAGGCAAGTGCCATCACACCTGACTTGGAAAGAATATTTCTTTTTTGTTTTGGTTGTTTTTGTTTTGTTTTTATTTTTCTGTTTGTTTTTTTTTTTTTTTTTTTTTTTGAGACAGGGTTTCTTTGTGTAGCTTTGGTACCTGTCTGGGATATTGCTCTGTAGACCAGGCTGGCCTCTGCCTCCTGAGTGCTGGGATTAAAGGCGTGCATCACCATCGCCCAGTGGGAAGAACATTTCTATGAGCATTGTCATCAGAGAAGGAAGCTGTGAGCTCCAGGATGGCCATTAGACACAAGCATCAGAGGGCATCAGAGGCAGGCACCTCTTGGCAGAGATGGGGGTCCCTTCTCTAGCAAGTAAATACCTGGACAGAAGGTTAGTCTAAATCACTACGGCCCACTCAGTCTCTCAACTGTCAGCCCCATAAGCAAACAACGCACAGTCTGGGAGCTCAGGATGTCAGCGAGAACCTGCTCAGAAGTGTCCTCTAGGCCAGGTAGGAGTTACACGCTGTCCAGTATACACTCACTGACTACTAGGAATGCTAGGTACCTCGGAGAGATGATGGTTCCAAGTGGAGCTGGCTGCTCCACGCTCTGTCCAGTTTGAATATCTTCGGCTGGTCTCTGCCTCTGCTAAACGGAAATGCTGAGTTGATCTGGAAAGCCCAAGTTGTCTGGGACATTCCAGATAACTGAGGATATGTCTGGAAAACTGAATGTCCCTGCTCTGGACAGAAGTCCTTTCTGCTTGGTACACTGAGACTCAGAACGTTCTTTCTCGAATTTCGGGGCTATGTGCCCATCCTAGGCAATCACAGTACAATGAGCCAGCTCTGGTGGAGAGAGGACCTCCCCTAAGTAAATGTCCCCAATTCTACACTGCTCTAAGCCCTCCTCTCTTGTGAATTCATCCTCTGTGAACCCTCCTTGTCCCTGCTCTGGCAGCCCACATGCTGCTCCAGATCCCTCTTCCATCGGCTCTCTCCCTTCCTCCTAGCCACTGAGCTCTACGTCTTGTTTGTGAGCTGTGGCCAATGGCACCGTGACCCGTCAGGGTGACCTACTAACAGCAAACTGGCCAATGGCTTTTTCTTTTTTTTAATTACATCCATTTATTCATTTGTATATATGTGAGAATACATATGTGCCACAGCACGGGTGTGGAGCTCGGAGGAGAACTTGCAGGAGTCAGGTCATCAGCTTTGGCGGCAAGCATCTTTCCTGGCTGAGCTCTCTCACTGACCCCTGGCCTATGGTCCTTTGTTCATTCACTGTGCCTTCTGTCAAGAAAGATGGTTCATTTGGGGCCACACGTCAAGACTCAGTGTACCTACAACCTGACCTCTGGGGCTAGGTGTGATGCTGTACAGCTGTGACGCCGGCGCAAGGAAGGCTGGGGCAAGAGGGTCATGAATTTAAGGCCAGCCTGGGCTACATTTCTAGACCGTAGCTCAAAAACAAGAATCTGAACTCAGAAATAGGGTAGAGGACACTGCATTCCTCCTGTGCATGTAAACTCTTCCTCAAAGGGAGTTCATACTTCTCTGGGGGAAAACAATGGTCTTTTCCTCTCCTTCACCAAGCCCAGCACCTAGCAAATCCTGGCTGGAAAGAACCAGGTAGGAACCTGGCGTTCCATCACTATGGGGTCATTCTGGCCAAGGTTTGCAGCTCCCTGCCACTCTCTTTTCACACTGTATAATGGGTATGTGATACATACTCCACCTGGTAACAGGAGGTGAGAATGTGCTAAGGATGCTGAAGAACCTGGGGCAAACTGTGAATGCCTCATAAACATCTGTAACACTACATAGTGCAGGGAGCAGAGGAAGCTGCATGGCCACCTCTGGTCACCGACACTCCCAGGCACTTACCTCACCCCAAACCTAATCAGACACCAAAATGTGTACAGCAATCATCTCTCGCCCCAGCCATGTGGCCTATCCCAGTGCTGTGTGAACTACAGCCCTCATCAGATGAGTGCTGTATAGAGCTGGGGCATCCTGGGAAAGGTACCCAACATCTCTGAGGCTCAGCCTTTGCCTCAGAGAATGGGAACCCTGCCATCTACATGAGTAAAGATGTACACTGCCTGAGTGAAACACACAACTGCCCCCTCTCTTCCCTCTAAAATGCAACCACACAATTGGAACTGACCTCATATAAGAAGCAAACTATCAGGGGCAGGAAGGATGCCAATCAATGGGGCCACTGTTGGCAGACAACAGGAGCTCTGGGTGATGCTATGGTTTCTAACAGAAAGGCCAAAAACTACAGCAGAGGCAGAGAGATGGCTCAGTGGTGAGAACACTGTTGTACAAGCATAGAGACATGGTTCAAATCCCGACCAAAGCCAAGCATGGTCACATGTGCACACCTGTAACTCCAAAGCTGGTGAGGGGGCAGAGAATGTTCAGGGGCACAGCCAGAAGATTGTTAGGGTTTTCTGGCCACAGTCTAGCTCCAGGTTTAGAGAAAGACCCTAACTAAAGGAATAAGGCAGAAAGTGATAGACAGGACACCAGACAGTCTCCTCTGGCCTCTGCACGCGTGCGCACACACACACACACACACACACACACACACACACGGTGGGGGGATCATAATTAGTATCCCTAGAGAAGAGAATACTCTAGAGCACTAAGAAGAAGGGGCTTGAAGAACAGCAGAGAAGAGCAGCTGACACATCACAATGAGAATTGAAGGGAAACAGGCAAAGAAAGTCATAGATGATGAAGTGAAAAACAGTCAGCCCCTGAAGAGCAACAGAGACAGAGCAAGACACTGAAAAGACACTAGACTTGGTCCAGGAGCGCATCCCCAGGGCAGAATCCCAGGAGGAAGAAAGGGAAAAGAGAGGATGCTTCTGAGGGACTGGGCGGTGGGACAGCTTCTGAACCATGAAGACACCCTCCCTGGGTGGACATTCCCGAAGACCTGAAGATTGAGAAGTGTTTCAAGCCCAGGTATGGCTGCTGATCCCTGTCCAGCCCACAGGGATCTCAAATCCCCTACATTGAGCACGTGAGCAAGGCTGTCCTCCAGCCGAAGACTCAGGACTGTAACTTCACCAAGGTCATGGGTTATGGCTCCTACCTGTGCAAACCTCCAACCAAACGGACACTTTAGCCCACAGCCAAGAGGAGTGCTCACACTTCAGAAAGCCGTGAAGGCCTCTGGATGAAGCAAGAGGGACCTGGCCACAAAGATTAGGCAGGCTGTGGCTAGTGGCAGGGTGGTTCTGGCTTGCTTTAACTCTATTATACACTTTATATTCAAGTTAAGCAAAACCTGGGTAGTTTTGAAACCCAACCTTGCTGAGCCCTGGTGTGACTATCTCTTTCCAAGTTGCTAACTAAATAATAAAGTTTAAATAATTAAGTCATTTTTAAAAGGAAAGGAAAAGTATCAAAGACACAAACAAGAAAAGGTCTCAGGTCCTGACCTGAGCTGCAGTGTTCAAGCCTACCAGGTCTCCCAACACAGTGACTATTAGTCTATCTTCTATGAGACTCCAGAACTTGGAGGTTGAAAACAAGACCTTTTTTTTTTTTAATTCTTCTTCTTCTTGGTTTTCCAAGACAGGGTTTCTCTGTGTAGCTTTGGTGCCTGTCCTGGAACTCACTCTGTAGCCCAGGCTGGACTCGAACTCACAGAGATCCGCCTGGCTCTGCCTCCCAAGTGTTGGGATTAAAGGTGTGCACCACCGCCTGGCCTGAAAACAAGAACTTAAAAGCTAGGAAGAATATGCAAGCAGCTAGGCAGGATCAGAATCCCACAGACTTCCCAGAAGCAGTACCAGGAACCGAAGCAGTGAGAGGTGGCCTGCAGGACCCAACCCCGAGGTGTGGTCCCTTCCTGGGATGTCAGTCACAGGGCAATCAATGACACTTTGGACTTCACACCAGCACCCTAGGCACCTGCTTTTTCAGGAGGCTGGAGGAAGATGTACCCTGACCAACAAGAGAGAAGAAACCACAAACGAAGGAGAAATGGGGACAGGTGGCCCACGCAGCACAGGAAAAGCCGACACTGTCTAAGGACAGTGAATGACCGAGCCTGGGTGACAGGTGAGCAGAGGAGGCCTCACAAGCAAGCTCTGCAGACTTCAGAGAAATGCGGACAAAGGAAAAGCCAGTAGTGACAGAGTCGCACATCGCCACCTTGGGGAAAGCAGAGCTGGTTATTAAAATCCAATTATAGCATTCAGGAACAAGTGAATGATAAGCACAGGAAACTGGACAACTCCCAAACTGAAACAAGTAGCTAGTACCTGTGGCAAAATCCAGACTTCCACATGTAAAGGACAGGGAGGACCAGCCTGAGGCACAGCTACAATCCTGCCTCTAATCCCAGCACTGTGGGAGGGAGGGAGGAGGAGCAAACACACAGAGCAAGTCACACAACCAAATGAAAGGAAAGAGAAGGGGAGTGTAGCACAGTGCAAGGCTCAGCTTTGAACAATATTTAAACACATAAAATACAAACACTAGAAAAAAATTGTAGTCCAGTCTCCCTGGTAAGGTGAAGAAAGAGAAGTGTTTATGGGTGTGTGTATGTGCACTTTTTAATTTTGTCACGAAGCAAAAAAAAAAAAAAAAAAAAAACGTGAAGAAGGGCCAGGTGGGAGTGAAGGCCAGTGACCTCAGACAGCCTCAGCTCCAGGTGCTCTGTGCTGTTTCTAACTCCCTGGGAGATGAGAAGTCAGAGACAACAGTGTTGCTAGGAGATGAGAGGCAGACTTCCTGAGCCAACCTTTCCACAGGCCGGGAGGCTGGCTGGGGGCAGGTGGGAGAAACAAAGAGGCCGCTGAAGTGGAGGTGCCACCCACCATCTGCTGCTACTTTGGGGTGTGGAGTAAGGACAGACTGGTAGCTCCCCCATGTCCCTACCATTTGCTAGATGTCCCATCTTCAGAGCCAAACCAAGGAGAAAGCCTACATTTGCCCCTAGACTACACAGGACACCCAGACACAAACACACACAAAGACACATGCAGAGTAAAGAACAACCTTTGCTTCTAAAAAAACCAGGTGAGCAGAAGCTGTACCATGTGAGGCTGGCACCTGCAGGGAGGAGGGTGCCCAGCTCCTCCCTTCCCAGTCAGGGGTTTCCCTGGGGGATTTTCTGCTTTCAGGAATATCAAGCACAATGCAGCACTAAGCAGGTCCCCATCTGCCTCTATATTCTCTCTCAGAAGGAATCTATGAGAGCATCAGCCAGGAGAAGGGCGCCTGGGAAACAATGCAGCTACAGAGGACTAGATAGGGCTCACAGTGCGAGTCTCTTTAGTCAAAAAGTGTAGCTTAAAGGAAAAGCACATGCCTGACCTGTGTGAGCCCCCACTCCTCCAACACAAACATGCAAATGGACTGGGGATCTATTTTAGTTGGTAGAGTGCTTGCCTAGCATCCAGAAAGTCCTGAGTTCCAGGCCCAGCACCACATAAAACCAGGTATGGTAGCATACACCTGTAACCCTAGCACTTGGGAGGCAGAGGCAGGAAGATCTCTGAGTTCAAGCCCAGCCTGGTCTACAGACCAAGTTCCAGGACAACCAGGGCTACACAGAGAAACCCTGTCTCAAGAGAAAAAAAAGAGTTTGGAGTTGGTGCTGGAGAGATGGCTCAGCGGTTAAGAACACTGGCTGCTCTTCCAGATCCATCCTGGCTTGACCACCAACCCACCTTCTGGCCTTTTCCGGCACTGCACAAACATGGTGCACAGACCTACAGGCAGGCAAACATTCATACACATAAAAGACAGACACACAGACTAAGAATATAACGTGTACACCTTTTAATTATAGTACTCGAGAGGCAGAAACAGGCAGATCTCTGTGAGTTTAAGACCAGTCTACACAGTAAGTTCCAGGCCAGTCAGAGCCATAAATTGAGACCCTGACACTGCCCCCCCAAAAGTTTGAAGGCCAGCCTAGGCTGCATGAGATCCTGTCTCAAAGGGAGGAAGTCATGTGCTGTCATGTGCCTGGCTGTGTTTTCCACGGAGTGAAGCCGCCACTCAGCAGCATCCACTGCAGAGGCGGACAGTGTATGGACAAGAAGGGCCTGAGACTGGGGAAGAGACAGGATGAGGGTCAGGCCCACCCAGGGCTGGAAAATCAGACCATGCCAGCTCCCGACGCCAGGAAACTACCTACTGCTCCAGCTGGGATGGAGGCTGCTGTGTCTCCTGTAGAAGGCGTGGAGGAGGCAAGAGAGATGAGGGGGGCGTGGTGGGAGGAGCTAAGGAGCCGAGGCCCAGGAGAGGGTGCCAGTCCTTTCCTTTGAGACCCAACAGAGCACCACATGGGGACACATGGAGTTGCAGGCCCAGCTGTGTAAACCCTCCCACCCACAGATGGACCATTACAAGTTGCCCCCCAGCTAGAGAAGCCAGAACTGAGAAGAAAAACGAGCTAGAGGTGGAGCTCCTGCCTCCGGCATCTGTGAGTGTCCTGGGATCCCCCACCCCGGAGCTCATCTGTAAGGGGATGCTCGTCACTGGGGACCGGTGGAGAGCCCGGTGGGGAAGAGGAATCCACAGTGATTTTCATGAGGTCCGGACTCCAGGGAAGAACACGTGAATGAGGAGTGCACGCCCCTTGCTCCCATGGCCCGCCCCCCCCTCCAGTCCCCTCCACACTGTGTCCTCACCCTCGTAGCAGTCACGGATGGTGCCGAAGTACACATAGTACTGGTCGTTGGTGAAGAAGAGGAGGCTGAGCCAGGAGTCGAAGGCATAGATGGGCACGATGAAGAGGATACGCACGATGTGGCGCTGCTCGTTGGGGCGGCTGTAGCAGCGCAGATGCATGTAGATCTGGGAAGGGCACCGGGTCAGTCAATGCCTACTGACACCAACCCGCCTCCCTGCTCCAGGGGAAGAGGGCAGCTCCTGACTCCTGTCTCTGCCCTTCTTGTTTACGGCCTGATATAAAGTACCCCCCCCCCCCAACTTAGTCCTGCTCAGGAAAATCAGTTGTCTCAAAAAGCTGGTGTGAGCAGCATCTACAGGCCACCTCTCGGCTAGCTGGGACTTAGGTAAGGCCGTGGTATTGCCGACGACGTTGTGGTCCTCCATGTGTGCTCCCGATCATCCTGTCTTCCCAAAGCCAAGTTCCCAGGGCCGCACAGCAGCAGCACTGGGCTAACCGAAGGGCTGATCAAGGGCAAATCGAGGCCCTCTGGCCGTGACCCTTCTGCCCTGTCCCTTGGCAGATGCCAGAAAGGGTGGGACAGATAGGAGCTTCACCCTGGAGGACCCAGACACACTTCCCGGCCATGTGGCCACAGTGGTGTGCTCACGCCAGGCCCTGATCCGCAATCTGCTGAACCCAGGCAGCACTGTTGTCCCCGGGGAGGCAGAGGAAGGCAGAGCCAAGAGCCGGCCCCAGGGCCTGCTCCCAATTCTCATGACATCACTCTCGGCCCAGCCCAGCCCTGGCTGAGGAAAAGGACAAAATATTCCCGTCTGCTGTGAGCGGATCTCTTGGACACTGATAGACTAAAAGAGACTGAGACAGGACAGCTGGTGAGGGACTGCCGGGGCCTGAGCAGACTCAACCAGCCTACACGGGGCATTCATCCAGTCTCCTTCTTGAGCTCCCAACCTCCCCTGAGGTCACAAGTGCAGGAGACACGAGATTTGACTTCTCTCCCTGAGCTGCCAGCCACATACATGTGATCAGCTCCTCTGCCACCGCCTCGGGTTCTCAAGTCTCTCCTTCGCAAAGGCGTCTCTAACGCGTACAGTGCTGTGGCTTCGGCTAGGCATGGGCATAGCCAATAACTACTAAGCAGAAGTAACAGTGTCACTTCTAGACCAAGGCAGACAAGTGTCCGTGTGTCTCCTCACACTCCTGCTGCTCTGGTTGTTAGGGGTGCAGCTAACTCCAGAGCCACAACCTGCCCTCAGCTGAGCTGGGGTGTGGAGGGGAATCACCTAGGAAGCAGAGCATGCTCACTGCTACAGCCCGGCTTGCCTCTTGCCTAAAGTCTGCTTTGTTGGACTAGAAACCACGAGGGACCCTTATGGAGGTTCCCTCTTCACACTTCACACCCTTCACACCTGGTGGCAGGTGATGAGCAGAGCTGTCCACACAAAGAAACCGGAGATGGCCTGGGCGGCGGTGGTCATCAGGAACACAGGCTGCTCCATGGCTGTGGGACTGCCCTCGGGGGTTGCAGAGACACCAGGTGAAGCTGCCGCAGTGGTGGGCGATGCTGGGTCTGGGGCCAGCACAGCACCCCTCACTGTCATGGTGCTCAGCAGCAGCAGCAGGCTTCCTGAGAGAATCTCTTGCAGGGAATGACGGCTGGCCTAGAAAAGAAATCCGGGTGAGTCCTGGGGTTGGAAATACCCTTCGAGGTCCACGTCACTCTGGCCCCAGCCATGTTCCTACTGCTCTGGTCCTGCCATGTCTAGGCCAACACATAACAGCTTTAGTCAGACCAGGACCTTTGTCCGCCAAAAGTCCCCGACAGCTCCCGTCCAAGTTAGGAGACTAAAACATGGCTGGGAATGCAGAGGTCCAGAAGAGTGCCGTTCCACAACTGTCATGAACAGCTTGACCCACCTGCTACCCTGCAGTCCCCAAGTACTGCTGCTGCACGCTGAAGCCTCATACGGCACACACAACTGCCTCATGGGTCCTCTTGCTACTCCCCTTTAGAGGCAAGGTCTTGCTATGTATAGCCCAGGCAGGCCTTGGGCTCATAATCCTCCTGCCTCAGGCTCCTGAGTACTGGGATTACAAATGTACCACCCTGATCTGGCAAAAACCATTTTATCGCCATAGGCTTCTATCTGAAGGACTTGGTACTTGAGTTTCCTGACTTCCCTAACGGCCAAGAGCCGTCCATCCCTTGGGCCTGGCTAAGCTATCTTCGAGACTTTAGGGCTCTTCCCAATTGTGCACCCTCAAACTTTGAACTATAGAACTATAGGACCTAGGACTCCACACATGTGAGGCAAGTACTCTACCACTGATCTACACAGCTGCCCCCTAAAAATCATCTTCTAACTCAGCATAAAAACGTTCTTTCCTGAAACCCTGCCGATACACTTTCCCAACAAATACTCCAATCCATTTCATGTGCCACCCTTACTGTTCTGGAACATATGTCTACCTTCCTGCCTGCTCAGAAGCAGTACCTTACTCCTGTCTTTGAACCCACCACCAAGCCCAGCACCCAGGCCCTTTATAATGCTCAACTTCATTACTGGCTTTCAATCCATATTCAAAGAGAATATGAGTAAGGTAGCCCACAAACATGGAACAAGGCAGAACTGAGCAAACAGACATCAAGGGAATCTCCAGTGGGAAAGCGAAGCTGAGAGTGGATGGCATCTCTGTGGAACAACACCTTCCTAGGCAGAGAGATGGAGTCCCATTTGACGTGGAGAAGTAGCTCCCATATGGTCCAGAGAAAAGATGCTGTCAGGGGCCCAAGATGTTCACCAATGGAGGCCGAGGCTGGGCCAGAGAACAGAGTCACTTTCAAAGAACAAAGCTTTTCAGGATCATCCAGAATGTGCGCTTAGGAGTTGATGCCCAGACTGATTGCCAAAGTGATAGCATTAGGAGGTGGGGTATTTGAGGTGCTTAGGTCAGAAGGGTGGGGCCCGCACAAATGGAATTAGCACCTTCATGAGACCCTTTGCCTTTCCTGCCACTTGAAGACAGAGTAAAAAGAGTTGCCTAGGAATCAGAAATGGGCCCCACTGGACAGTGTGGTCGGTGCCTGTATCTCAACTGCCAAGCCTCTACAAACGTGAGAAACAAGCCAGTTTCTAGCATTCTGTTACAGCAGCTGGAGAGGAGAAGTCCATCTGCCCTCTAGGGCGGCTCAGAGCCCCATGAGCCTCATCCTCTTCAGTACTGCCACCTACTGGCAAGAGTCAGCACCATCCGCCATCAGCTGACCTGGAAGGCCAACTGCCCAAACCATGGACTCTGGCCACGACTCACCCTGCACCAGGGCACAGACAGCCGAGAGGAATAAATGGAGAGACAGTGAGCATCAGAGACACTGGGCAGCTGACATGCAGGCCAGAATGCAGTAACACCTGCAGAAGAGTCTCCAGGGTCTTTGTGGGGTCCAAACAATGCACGCTTGCCCTAGGACCTAGCTAGCCACACTTGCCTGCTGTCCACCCGCACCTCCTGCCCGGCTCCCCTCTAACCTGTCAGCTCCTGCAGAGCACTGGACCAGGCAAAGCCCCTTTATTGCTCTTTTCTTTCATATAAACAATCCCTAACCCGACGCCTAAAAGACAGATCCAAGACTCAAAATCAGAGAAGACACCTAAATTGGGAAACTCAAAAACGGAGAAGGTGTCTATATATAAAGACTGGTGGCAAGTTCTGGAAAAAAGACACTGTGACAGCCTAATAATAGCTGCTGTGGGCACGGCTGCCAAGTTGAGAGCTAGTGCCTGGGACGCTTCTTTGGGGAGGCTTTCACTGTAAATCAACGTCTTTGCCTGTCACCCCAGATTAAAAGAATAAACATGGGGGTGGGCAAAACACGAACAAATAACCCTCAATCGCCAGCATGTCCCCCAAATACTATCTCATGTTTATTTTCTCTCTTGGCAACGTTAAAGTAAGTGACATTATCTACATCTTGGAAATAGAAAAAAGATGTGGAACTTGGCTTTCAGCCCCCTACCAAATGATTTGAAGATTTCTAGAACGTTCTCTCAGATAACAGTTAAAGCAATGCCCTCACTCATAAACATTTAGTCTCTGGTCCCCTTGAAAGGCAGGTGTAGCAGCTCCTCCACCCAGACCCAAGACCCACATGGAGGCTTCTGACAGCTGCAGTCCAGTCCACAACACACTAAGCTTGAAAACTGTTCACACTGTGTACAAAGGAGGAGGAGGGGCAGACCCTGGGTCCCACTCTTCACACTGTGTATAGGAGAAAAGAAATACGGGCTTCCACTGTTCCATACCTAGTACAGATGTTTCCCTGGGACGGAGCACTCGCTAGCTTAGAACCAGTAACAAACAGAGCATGGCCTGGCTCAGCACTTGAGCCTTGACTGTTGCTGGGACAACTGCAGCTGGTACATCCCCCGCTAATCCATGTGGTCTCTATGGCCCCCCTTTAAATATAATCCATGTTCCTCAAGGTAAGAGGAGATATACAAGACAACACTCCAAATTCCAACTGCTCTAGCAGGTTGCCTTTTCCTTTCTTTCTTTCTCTTTTTAGGGGAGAGGTGTTCATCCGTGTGTTTTTCAAGATAGGGTTTCTCTGTATAGCCCTGGCTGTCCTGGAACTCGCTTTGTTGACCAGGCTGGTCTTGAACTCAGAGATCCACTTGCCTCTGCCTCCTTAGTGCTGGGACTACAGGTGTGTGCCACCACCGCCAGATAAAAGTATCTTTCCTTAATCAACTCCACCTTTCTGATTAAGAAAGGGAGTGAATGATGCGCTGCATCGGGGCAGAACAAACCAGTTAAAAGCTCAACTACACCATCCAATCTGAAAAGAGACAAGAGACATGAAGAGCATTTGGCTAAGTTGATACACAGCCAGTGAACACAACATCAAAAGATAATGGAGAAAAAAATGAAAACCACAGTGAGGTACCCCAGAACTACAGAATGAGAAACAGTGTCGATGCCAATGCGGGCGAGAAGGCAGAGAAACCGTACCTCGAATGCACACTGGTATGGAGATAGTGCAGAATATGGTTTGGCCATTTCTTATACAGTCCCATAATCCCAACCCTCAGGAGGCTGGGGCAGGAAGATCACTTGAGCTCAGGAGTTCACTACCACTGTGAAGGTCAGAATTAACTGCTAACTTGACAGAATCTGGAATCACTGGAAGATGGGATGCTGCAGGGATTCTCTTGATTATGTCAACTGAGGTGGGAAGGCTTACCCATGGTGGGTGACACCATTCCCTAAGCAGGGCATCCTGACCGGTCTAACAGTGGAGAAGGCAAGCTGAGCACAAGCACTCACAACCGAAGATGTCGTGCTGACCAGCGGCTTCAAGTTCCTGATGCCCTGACCTCCTCACCACAATGGACTACAATCAGGAACTGGGAGCCGTAAAAAGCCCGTTCTCCCTTCAAAAGCCTGAGAATAGCCCAAATGTCCATCAACAGGTGAAGACTGAAAAAAATCTCTACATCCAGATCTCAGACTACTACTCAGCATTAAAAAAAGAGGAAGTTGCCAGGCGTGGTGGCACAGCACTTGGGAGGCAGAGTCAGGCAGAACTCTTTGAGTTCGAGGCCAGCTCTGGTCTACAGAGCAAGTTCCAGGATAGGCTCCAAAGCCTGTCTTGAAAAACCAAAGGGAGGGGGGGGGAGAGGGAAAGAGAGAGACGGAGAGAAAGTCTGCCTGGTGGTGGTGGCAGTGCCGGCACATGCCTTTAATCACAGCAATCTGAATTCAAGGCCAGCCTGGTCTAAAGACAGACTGAATTCTGTCCAGAAAAACAAAAGCCCCAACACTAGGCACAAGCAGCTCTCTCTGTTGACCAGGGCTATACAAGAGAATCCTAAAACACTCAGCCTGTTACTACTGCCCTGGTTGCTCTCCAGAGGGGAAGTTAACCTCTATTGCTGAAGACACCATGCACCTCAGACACAGGCCTAGGGACCCTGGGTCGAACTAATCTGATGCCTCCTCAAAGTGTCCTACCCAACGATGAGGCCCACGAGCCACCACAACCAGGGTGGCACCTAGGGGTGCAGTAGCAGCCCAAATACTGTGGCAGTGACCAACAGCTCTCTAACTGAACTATGACCTGCTCAAAAAGAGAAAAG
Organism: Onychomys torridus; assembly: GCF_903995425.1. Lineage (NCBI taxonomy): Eukaryota > Metazoa > Chordata > Mammalia > Rodentia > Cricetidae > Onychomys > Onychomys torridus. The sequence continues at coordinate 44,580,832 of NC_050458.1, forward strand.
TGAAGTCATGCCTGGTACTGGAAACCTAGCCAAGAGAAGGAATTTTAAAAGAGAAAGTATCGATACACACAGCACTGGGGTTGCCTGGAGGACGTATGCTTAGTCAAAGTAGCCAATCTCAAAAGTCAGAAACTATCTGAGGCCATTCCTAGACCATTCTCAATGTGACAAGGCTATAAGGGGGCTCAGGTGAGCAGAGGGCACAGGCCAGGGATGGTGAGAAGCTGTACTGTACAGACAGGTTTCTTTCTACCCTCGGAGGCCACAAGACGGTGCCAGATCCACTGGAAGTAGAGTTACTGATGGTTATAGGCCTCTGTGTGGGTGCTGGGAACTGAACCTGGGTCTCTTCAGGAGAAACAAGTGTTCTTTTTATTTTTTTTAATTTATTTATTTATTATGTATACAGTGTTCTGCCTGTATGCCAGAAGAGGGCACCAGATCTCATTACAGATGGTTGTGAGCCACTGTGTGGTTGCTGGGATTGAACTCAGAATCTCTGGATGAACAGCCAGTGTTCTTAACTGCTGAGCCACCTCTATTCTGATTTTAAAGTCTCCAAAATGTAGAGATGCATATTGGCTTATTACATGGGTTAAAAAAAAAAAATAGCATTGTGCTATATCCCACGCCCATCTCCATTGCCCAAGGTTGGCCTTAAATTCTGTATCCTGTGTTCAAGGGGTCCTCTGGGCTGGGGTGAGGCTTAGTTGGTAAAGCGCCTTCCTAACGTGCCTGAAGGTCTAGGTTCAGCCACCAGCACTGCACAGAAATGGATGGTAGTACACACTGGGAATCCCAGCACTTGGGAGACAGAGTTCAACATCGTCCCCTGCTACTTAGCAAGTTCAAGGCCAGATTGGGCTACATGAGACTGTCTCAAACAGGAAAAAAAAAAAAAAATTCTCCTGCCTTGGCCCCTAAAGCCTGAGCACAGCATCTAGTTTGGAAGAGAGAAAGATGGACTAAGATCATATAGAGTAACTGCTGAGACTCTGTGGGGCGGGAGAGACAGGCTCTGCAGCAGGTCAGGAATTTTCCATAGTGAAACACTCACTAGGCAGAACATGAAAACCTCCACAAAAGCTGAAATCAAGTGACTATGGAAACACCTACGGGAGAAACTGTCTCCTTTCCTTGCAGGAAAGCACCCTGAGTGGCCAAACCTAACAATAGGGAAACTGAGGCTGGACTCGATGTCAGGTGTTTCCATCTTAAACACCAAAAAGAAAGAGCAAACTGTCCCACGTGTGGACACTTAGTTCTACACTGGCTGCTGCAGGAGGTGAGCTTCCTAGAACTGCCTTCAAAACGCCCTCAGGCACATTTGTGACACTCCTTCACCGGGAAAGAGCTGTGGTTTAAGAGGCCTATGACACCACCTGCAGAGGCCACAAGCATGGAAGGCTCTACTGGTGCAGGGTTTTGTGACCTAAAGCTGTATCTCACACAGATTTAAAACAAAAACAAAAAACTTTTAAAAAGTTTTTAAATCTGAAATTTTAAGATACTATGAAGTAGAATTTTCTAGCTGATTAAAAAAATTCCCAGCGAATCTTAGTTGTGTTAAGAGACCTGGAAGCAAAAGCCTGTTTGGTGTATGAAAAACACCTGACTGACAGGAAATGGAAATGTTCCAGCTAAATTCTGACGATTCCTTTACACTGTGGTCAGTGGCTGAGATGGGCTGTGAACAACCTGATTTGAGAAGAGCCCAGGGAAAAGCACTGTCCACGCAGCGGCATGGGCAGGGAGCTTTGCCAGGGAAGGCAGCCACGAAAACTGGGCATGGAAACATGGATGGCAGAGTCGGGCCTTCCAGAGGCTTCCTCACTGCGCTAGAGCTCACATTCCCAGAATGCACTGGCCTAGGAAGCCAGAGGGCTTGCACCCATCAGTGACACCAACTTTAAAACTCATGACATCTTCAGCTTGTCTTCTGACCTCTGTGTCGAATGGGTCTTACAGTTACAATGTAAAGGGAAGGGCAAGTTGTATATACTTCTCAGTACATCAAAACCCAAATATAGGAGGTGCATGCTCAAAAAGCCTGGTATTTGTCTATCTGTGTACGTGTGCTGTTTATGTGTGAACCCATGTGCACCTGTGCAGAGGAGGGAGGGTGTCAGGTACCCTCTATTGCTCTCTGCTTATTCCCTTGGGACAGGTCCCTCAGTGAACCCGGAGCTCACTATTTTCTGGCTAGATTGACAGCAAGTCTCAACAGTCTTGCCCCACTTCTGCTGGGGTAACTGGCATGCAGGGCCACATCTGGCCTTTTATATGGGTGCTGGGGAACCAAGAATAGGTCCCCATGGTTGAAACAGAAAGGGCTCTCTATCCATTGAGCCATCCTACAGCCCACATCTGGTTTTTGGTTTTTGTTTGTTTTGTTTTGAGACTGGGTCTCACTATACAGCCTCGGCTAGCCTAGAACTCAGAGATCTACCTGTTTCTGCCTCTGGAGTGCTAAGATCAGAAGCATGGCAAGTTTGGGGCTTCTGTTGCTGATAAAAGTGTACAAGGACAGCGAGCAGAGGTCACTTGCATGGCTCATCTTTCTGCAGAGGTCTCTGTCCTCATTTCTCTAGCACAGTCCTTAGCCCCCTTGGTCCCAGGCTGCAGATCACACAGGAACTAGAGCCAAGCACGTGCTGGATCCCTCCAGTGGCCCACCTGCCAGTGGTACCGCCACCTGTCACCCACCCCTCACCTTGTGGGGGGCCTGCTCCCACTGCTCCCCCAGGGTACTCTTGAGAATATTTAGATAGAAATATAGAAGGGAGCGAGACAGACAGAAACATAGGATGGCCTTGGAAGGGTATGGGTCAAAACCCACCGGTGCCCTCTGTCTCTGCTAAAGGGCTTTTAAAGGAATGCCCAAGGGGTGGAGCAAAAGACCTCCCCTTGCTAGATCAAAGAACATGGCATGGCACAGGCAAGTGTAGACCTTTCCAAACACCTGGTAACCAAGCATGTGGGCACTCCATCCCTTTATGCAGCCCTGCTGTGTAAAGCAAGCTCAGATTTCACTAGGAAACCTCTGTGGACCCCAATATCACCTGCCAGCCTGCCACTCTGAAGAGGCCAGGCCTCAAGCTGTGATGTCACCCCACTATCCACCACTCACCCACCAGCCTGCAACTCGGAAGAGGCCAGGCCTCAAGCTGGGACTTTGTCCCAGATCCTGAGTCCTGGGTAGCTGAGCTGGATGGAATCTGTGCTGTCACCTGAGCTAGACCTGAACAAGTGAGCAGGCTCTTATCTTGGGAGCAGAGCAAAGGTGTGTACTGCCCTGTTGCCATGGCCTCTGAGCCAATGAGCTTAGCAAACCAGAATTATCGACACTTTTAAAAGGGTCTTTGGGCTGGGGACATACCTCAGTGGTTACAATGGTTGCTGAGCGTGCACAGCACCCTGGATTCCATCCCTACTATATACTAGACATGGTGGCTCATGTCTGTAACCCCAGAGCTAGAGGTGGAGGTGGAACTTAACAGTACTGTTGGCTACACAGTGAGTTTGAGGGCAGTCTGAGGTGTGTAACACTGTTGCAACAAAATTAAATAGGTAAGTAAATAAATAGGTTATAGTGTTACATGTGGTTTGACACTCACACAGGGGTCTAGACAAACCCCAAACCTCCCATGCATAGTACTCCCACAGCGAAAAATGTAGCTCACCCACCTGGGTACAATCTTTTTAAAGGTTATAATTAGCCTCACATCAATTCAGGTCAGATTTTTGCTGGGAAATGAGTCTGCTGCTGACTGAGGAGGAACATCTGTGGTTTCTGCAAGATCTAGAGTCTGCCGTGGTGGAGAAGGGGCATGGCTGCGGAGCCCTGGAGCTACAAGGACTGACTTCTATGTCCACTCAGTACTGCATAGTCTTTGGCTCCTCAGCGGCCCAGGCCTCTGGCCTCCTTCCCAGCCTCCCATCTGAGCACCAGCAACAGAGACCCTATCACCCCACATGTGTGAGCACGTCTGAGTGTATTTCTCCTCTGCCTTGGTCCTCATGGTCTCAAGACCTCAACTCTCACCTCACCAAAAACATCACCACCACCCCTAGGCCCAGCCCACTCCAGTGGAACCTGGCTGTGCTCAGTGCAAAGGCCTGATTCCTGTCTCCCACATTCACGACTTCTCTAGGCCCATGATGCCAGGCATGCAGTAGGGACATGGAAAAGGCAATTGTGTGAGCAACTGAGCAACGGAGAGCCTGCTCTGTGGGCTGTCACCAGGACCCTCCGCACTGCTGACACTTTCCGGCTTGAGCACCCGAGTGTGTGGCTGGAGGGAGGGTATGGAGAGGGCAGAGGATGGAAGCTGAGTCACACCCATCTTCCAGCCTGGAAAGGCCACACCAAGGAGAGCAAAGGACTGTTACAGCCTGGTAGGGCACATGACAGTGAATCTGTGAACACTCTAGCAAAGGGCTAGTTCCTTTTGGAGTAAGGAAGTTCCTTGAGTTAGGGACACTGACCACAGGTGAGCTCCCTCCTGCCTTCTCCACGACAACACTGCAACCTTCTGGGAGAGGTCAAAGGTCATGTCTTAGAGCACCTACCTTGGGGACTGGAATGTTCTACCATTTTTACTGAAGAACTCTGTCCCCAACTGTCTGCACATCGCCACCCTCTATGACATCCATGGTGTCACATCTTTGCTGGCCTGGTCTTTTCTCTCAGTCTTTTCAACTATGATGCTATCTGGTCACTCGACACCTGCCTTCTCAGTGAGAGGAGCTCCATGAGAGCAGGGACTATAGCCCTGAGGGCTGGCTGACAGCAAGGGTGTGGGGGCTAGAAATAACTGCTGAACACTGATTTGGGGGTAGGGGTCACAGCACGGACAATGGAGTGGAGCTAGCCTGTGTCCTCTTGATTTTTGAGCAGGCTTGTGCAAGAAGGCCTCACACGGGCAGTGCAAGGCAGTGTGAGAGGCCACATATGGCATTCTAGCCACATGTGACTAGAGCTCATCTGGCCAGAGCACCCAGACAGACGTGGGTGCCGGGCAGAGCCCCTGAGGGACCACCATGACACAGGGCAGGGCTCGTGCTGGGGCTAATGGGAAGGAGGAAGCGAGCTTGAGCAAACCCAGCTCAAAAACAAGGTGGAGCCAGCACAGTGTCCCCTCGACCGTTCATCAGAGGGCCGAGGCAGCTGGATCCGAGCCAGAAGAGGCTTGAGAGCACAGACTCGGTGGGAAACAGGAAGGAGGGTCTGAATAAAATTCAACCAGGCCCTGGCCAATGAACTATGTCAAAGCCTGAAACCAACTCAGTGAACACCCCCCCACCAACACATCCCTATCTGCAGCCTCCTCAAGGAAGAGACAGGGCACTGGTCCCTCTGTGAGGACACCCTCTCCACACTGCCCTCATCATACTGCCTGGCCCTTCTTCAACCCCGAGCCTTGGAGCTCCAAGGTCTGCTGTGTGTCAGAGACAAATTATGCAACCTCTCCCTGCTTGGCACTAAGGGCACAGTCACACCCAAGTCAGAGGAGCTTTCAGGAAAGAACAAGATGCAGGTACCACATGCTGCCACCATTACTATTACTGGTGTCATTGCACCACATCCTCCATCATGGGGGTGGGGTGGGGTGTCATATTCCTATCAGTCTCTGAGCCCAGGCTGGCCCTCTGGTCACTGGTCTTCTTCAAATTCAAATCCCGTGTGTGTGTGTGTGTGTGTGTGTGTGTGTGTGTGTGTGTGTGTGTCTATATATTGCATATGCCCAGGGTGTGTGTGTATGTGGTATATGTGGGCTATGTATATATGGTGTACATGTATATGGTGTCTATGTGGTATACATGGTGTGTTTATGGTGTATCTGGTATATGTGTGTGTGTTGTGTGGTATGTGAATATGGTGTATGTGTGTAGTGTATGTATGTATACGGTACATGTGTGCTGTCTTTGTATGTATTACACACATGCAAACAGAGACAGTTAGGTGTCAGGTATTCCACTGAGGAAAGCTCGCGCTCTCTAAACCTGGAGTTCATGTGTTTTGGCTATGGCTGCAGCCAGCAAAGCCCACCAATCCTCCTGGCTCAGACCCCCCCGCCCCAGCACTGGGATCACAACTGCATGTTGAGGTCACAGCCAGCCTAAGTGGGTGCTGGGATCCAAACTCTGGTCCTCACGGGTGTACATGCAGCAAGCACTCTAACCCACCAAGCCCTGCCCTCTTTTTTGAGACAAGGTCTCACTGTAGCCCAAGCTGGCCTGAACTCAGGTTGATCCCCCTGCCTCAGCGTGAATGTTGGGTTAAGCATGAGCCACAACAGCCAGCCAGATATCTGCTCATTCCTTTCAGATCTGAACCCTTGTGAGCTGTAGCCTGGAATGCCCGCTCAGGCAGCTGCCGCCCACAGGCCAGGCTGTACTGGCAACAGGTGGGCAGGCACTTCTCTGGAATGTGAATACACATACCCTGAGAGAGAGTTTGGTTCTTTGTTTTATCCCTTGGAGGAGCATCCATTTTTACACGCCTTGTCCTCTCCCCATAGGGGCTCCCTGCTCCTGAGCCCACAGCCTGGGAATGCAGAACCCTTTGGCCTCCGGGAGCTGCTCAGCTTGATCACCTCCAGTGGCTGCCTTTGGAGTGAGGCTGACCCACATCAGAGACAGACAACAGCCACAGGCTGGCCCTTCTCCAGAGGGGATTAGAGGAAAGAGTGGCTGGCCAGCAGCTGGCAGCTTTGCCTGGCAAGCCTTCTGAAAAAGGTCACATGCCTCACGACAGTACAGGGGTCCACCTCTCCCACATGCTATTCCCCATCAACACCCCCAGACAGTCCACTGTGGAGGCTCCACACCCCCTTCTCCCAGCCCACATTCCCTGAAGCAGAGAGGAAAACTTATCCAATCTGGGCCTGTTTGCCGCTTGCGTGGTGGGGGTGGGGGGTCTGGGGGGTGGGGAGTGGGGACGTTGAAGTGAAAGGCAACAAGATTGGAATCACGTCCTTCAGTAAGGGATTACTTATAACTGCCTGCCGTGAATTCAGTGCTTTTGCTTTGGGTCTTTGCTGTTGTTTTGTTTACTTTTTAAAATGTATTTGATTGTGTGTATGTGAATATTTCTTCTGCATGTTCTGTCTGTGTACCACATGCATACCTAGTGCCTGTGGAGATCAGAAGAGGGAAATGGATGCCCTGGAACTGGAGTTAGGATGGTTGTGAGCACCCTGTGGGTGCTGGGAATGGAATCTGGGTCTTCTGCAAGAGCAGCCAGTGCTCTAAACCACTGAGTTAGCTCTCCAGCCCCAAATTCAGTGGGGTTTTTTGGTTCTGTTGTTGGTTTCTCTAAGACAGGGTCTCACTATGCAGCCTTGGCTGACCTAGAACTCTACGTAGACAAGGCAGGCTGTTTCTGATATGCCTGCCTCTGTCTCCAGAGCGCTAAGATTAAAGGCATGCACCATCATGCCCAGCAAACTCAGTGCTTTTGGTTTTTGTTTTCAATAGTACCAGGCTGAGTTCTGGTTACTCAGTTCTCTTCCACACTGAGAACAAGCAGATCCATGTGCAGCCTCTAGGGCTGAGCTTTGGAGCCTCTCTAAAATGAAAGCTAGCTAATACCCCATCTAGTACTGAGCATGTGGCTGCAGAATCCTGAACCCCGACAGCCCACAGCCTTTGGGAGCAGGCTGCCTAAACAAAGACGGATGCAGGCGCCCATTCCCTAAGATGCTGTCAGCAGAAGCCTCACTTCAGTCCAGGATCAGAAGGTGGCAAAGCCCAACCAATAAACGCCATTCACCAATGTGCAGGGAGCAGGCGACCCACACTGGTGCATACACAACAGAGTGCGCAGGGCTCAAGGCAAGAGCAGAAGAGGTCCCAGGCCAGCTGCCTGTCCGCACGGGAATGCTACACAAACGGCCTCAAACTCAGCCGGAGGACTCATCCACAGCAGCACAAAAGAACAAAGGCCAGTTCTACAGAGCTGGACGGCCTCCCTGACACACGAGGGAGGAGAACCAGGCGCCAGAGACTTGCACTGCCAGGCACCAGATGCTCAAACCAGGCAGATGACCCCCAGGTTAACTGCTGTGAGCAGTTCTTACCTGAGAGGGTAAATGACCACAAGGGGGCCCAGGGAAGAATGGGGTACCTGAGACAATGTCCAAAGTTCTATGTGATAGCAGCAGGGAGTAGACATGGCTGTGGGAAGGGCAGAGGGCAGTGCAGAGCAGACACTCTAGACACTGAACTGGAACCTAGGGTGGCTACCGAGGGAAGGAGGGTAGCCAAGGAGCTGCGTGAGCACAGGCATGGAGTTGGGGCACCAGGGACAGGAGTTCAAAAAGCAGCTTCTCAAGCAAGCATGGCTCAAGGGGCCACTAGAGGGGGGTCTGAGACACCCAGGGCTTTAGCTGCCCATGAGGAAAGCCCTGGAGGCTCCAGAAGAAGCTAGCTGACCAAAGCAGGGATTTAAACTCAACCAACAGCAGTTGGGGAGCTGGAGGTCCTATTTCCTAAGGAACCCCACATCCTCCTTCTCAGACCCTTTTGTGAAAACCAGGTGTGTATTTCTACTGGATGAGGTCGGGGGGCCTAAGTGAGGCTGGCTGCCCATGAAGGGGTGGCCTGGGTCTCCCCTTTAATGTACTCTCTCATGGTAACACTTCTGTAGGCTAATTCCTCATGTAGCTTCTGGAGGATCAGAAACATACCTTTCAGACAGAGGTGGAGCACACTTCAGTTCACCTAGAGACAAATCTTGGTGTTGAGAATGACACTTGAGGTGGGGGGTGGGGGAAGAAATGGCAGAGAAAAGCTGAGTTTTCAACAAATAAGGGTGCGGAGATGGTATTGGGCCTAGATCAGACTCAACCTGCTCAATGTTCTGCCTATGTATTCGCTTTTCTCACCTACACATAAAAGGGGAGACCCAGGGCCGGGGGTGTAGCTCAGCGGTAGAGCCCTTACCTAGCAATGCACAGGCTCCAGGGTCCATCCCTAGCATTGCCAAAATGGAAGAATGAAAAGACCAGACCTGGACTGTCGTCCCTTCCCAGCTCCAGCTCTGATGGCCTGACGGACAGCTATAACTGATGTCTCTGGATGAAGGTCCCAGTATGCAGCAGGGTATCAGGTGGGACAGAACCGAGGGTCTCGAGCTGCCAGTCTAGCCTCCCCAAGGGAGAGAAAAGCACCTCTTGTCACACCTCCTGCCAAAGCTGTGGGGACGTTACCGTCATGTGAACACTCACAGTACATGACACTCACCCTCCTCCCTACCCCCGGTCCATCACTACCTGTTACATAACTCATGTGCCCAACAGCCACCCTCCTAAGCATCGCTCTCCAGCCAGCCAGTCATGGAGGGTGGGGGCCGTCTCAGGCAGGAATCCAAGTATCCTCCCCGAGAATGAGGGCAACCGAGGATGTGTTACAGCAGGACGGGGCTTCCTCCCCTTCCCTAAAACAGGCCCAGCTACTAGAAAGTGTGGATGAAAGGAAAGGTCTCCTGTCCCCAGCTGAGCGGGAGAGACCTCTAGAGAGAGCCAGAGAGTGCACCTGTCTCCATACACGGGCCCTCACCGGACAGAGACACCCAGCCCCTCCAAACACCACGGTCCCTAACTGCACCAGGGTGGCTGCTTCACAGAGCAAAGATTCAGCTGAGGCAAATCCCAACTGTCACATCCTGCTCCTTAAACCACACTGTGACACTCATGCATCACGCAGTGCCTTCCTGGGGGTGAGGCAGAACCCCAAACCACACAAGAAGGCTCACTCCACCTCAGTGCTATGTCAGCTGCTGTGTCCCAGCTCTGTGTGTGCTCCTCATGGCCCCACCATCCAAAGGTCCTCCCTTCCTCTCCAACTAGCTACCGTTCTGGCTCAACTGACCATCAGCCCACCCTAGGCAGAGCGGACTGCTGCTGCCTCCTGGGTCCCCACAGATCAACCAGGACCTCATTATCCGTTTTCCACCTCTAGCAACTTGGTATTCCAGGCTTTCCCAGGAGGCTGCAAGCTATCTGGGGGACAGCAACATTGGTGGACACTCAGGTCAGGCCAGGAAGAGTTAGAAAGCCTGGTGCTTCCTTCCTAGGACCACGGGCAATTCACCCTCTGAATCTCAGCCTCTCCATCCACATAATAAGAAAAATGATTCCCAGGGCCAAGGCCACTGGGAAGTGGAATTTGCAAGGCCCTACACAAATCATGTTGAGGATGGAATTAGGGTAATTACATGGCAATATTTACAATAAATGATCACACACACACCTTTGCTAACACCCATCACAGTGCTGTGCAGACACCCACAGTGGGTGCTGCTGGGATCCTCCACTTACTGCTCACAGGAGATAAACAGAGATGCAAACCAGAAGCTACAGCAGCGCCTTCAGAGCTTTTCTACAAACGACCCATGGGCCTTGGAGAACAGCTGCACCCTGCAGAGTGGAAGTCCTCAGCCATTTGCCATAGGACTGGGCCCTTTCTGGTGATCTTGCCCATAGGTGTTCACCAGGAGAAGAATACAGGTGCTGTATCCTCAGGGTGGGGAAGCCGTTTGATCTGGAAATCCCTTTCAGAGTAACAGATGCAATCAGCCCAATGAAGAAGGGAAAGAGGAGAATAGCCATCTTGGAACAGGCCATGACACCAGCATGAAGGACTTGTGAAACAGAGTCTTCATTCACAAGATCACTGTTCAGACTTCAGGTTGTGACAGAGACAACAGGTATATGTACACCCTTCTTCACAATCACGTGACCTGTCAACCCTCCAAATTATGTGTGATCCTTATCCCGGTGACCAGGCTTTTTGACCTGGGAACCTACCTGGCACAGGGAGGTGGGCAGAGGGCTAAGAACCCACTGTGAAGTAAAGCTTAGGACTAGCAAGTGGTCTGCCCAAGGTCACGCCAGTTTCTAGCTCTGCCGATGCCCTGCCCATCATTCAGGCCACAGCACTGGCCAGGATGGAGGCGGGAGACCTCTTCTTTCCCGCAGAACTGCAAGTAAAGCATCGGGGCCATTGCTCTTCTCTACCTGTTCCTAACAACCCAGGCAAATGCTTGTGACCCCACACTCGGTAAACAGTGAGGCGGTGTAAGCTCCTACTTAGAATGAACACCAAACTCAACACCAAACTCAACGGCAATTCCTTCTTTTATGGGAAAGTATGGAGGGGTTAAACTGGGGTCTCCTGTGGCCCAGGGTGGCTTTAATCAGCAGGAGCTACTCACTAGCACCAGCAGGGCACAGGCTACAGCACCAGATTCACACGGCAGACCTTCACACTAAGTTGGTGTTTCTATCTTTGTGTGTGACTCTAACACACAGGAGAACCGGAAGTGATGCGGGTCAGGCACAAAGGCTTTCTGGGTGGGATCTTCCCCTCCGGTTTCCACTCCAGAGAAGGAAAGGGGGGTGTCTGCTGGGCTTCCTGCCTTCTCGCCAGCCTGAGACCTCCCTCGCCCCAGTGATGCAACCTCAGTCCTAACAGACAGACCTTTTCTGAGCTGGACATGGTGGTACATACTAGCACTCAGAAGGTGAGCCAGCCTGGGCTACCTTGCCTCAAACAAAGAAAGAAACAAACTAGATATGGTGGTATACACCTTTAATTCCAGCACTTGGGAGGCAGAGACAGGTAGATCTCTGTGAGTTCAAGCCCAGCCTAGTCATATAGAGTTCCAGGCCAGCCAGGGTTATGCAGACAGACCCATCTCAAAAAACAAAACAAATAAACAAAATATAGGTAAGTCAAGGAAACAAACAGGACAACCCTGTCCTGATCACCATGGAGGAACCACCATACTTCAAGGATAATCCCAAACAGCAGTGCCCTTAACCTTCCACTATCCCATTTGCTCACTCAAAACTATCTCAGAACCTCCTGGGTGTACGCTTCCTGCTGTTAACTGAAGGCAGGAAGATGCCCACTGGAAGCTGCATGCCAGCTGGCTATGTGGCTCTCAAGCCACAGCGGGGACCACACTATCCCAGCAGCAGCTAGGGATGTGAGCAAACGGTGCCTGCGTGCTGGGGCTAAGCCTAGCTCCTGAACACCCTCCACATGTGGCCTTAAAAAGCAGAGTTCCAGTAGTGGCTGTTGAGAATACTGCCAGTTAGAGGCTGGAGAGATAGCTTCATTATTAAGAGCTCTTGCAGAGGACCCAGGTTCCATTCCCAGCACCCTGATGGAAGCTCACTATTATCTGTAACTCCAGTTCTTCGGGATCCAGTACTGGTTTCTGACCTCCCTGAGTATGTGGTACACATGCACACAGGCAGGCAAACACTCATACATACAAAATAAAGATGAATAAATCTTAAAAAAAAAAAAAAAAACCACTGCCAGTGATTTCTCAGTGTGTGTTGGGCAAGACATCTATCCCACAGTCCACACACCAGAAACAGCACAGGAGCATTCAGGAGAAAACCTAAAACCAGGGGCCCACCCAGACCCCTCCATGATGCTCCCAACTCTGCTTCTCCCCTTTCTGGTCTCTCTGAGGCAGAAATCACCTTCAATGAACATTAATGACAGTCCTGCTAGGTACTTATTTATAAGGTTATGCCGATTTGTAGGGTCACAGGGTTGGTTTTGTGACATCGATTCAGATCATTGGATAAGCGGCTCCTTCTGCCCGAAGCTTACTTTCTTCACCTTTCCACACAGTGACATCCTAACTGTCACCTCATCAGAAAAGCACCTGCCCAGGCAAGAATATACCCTCAAAGCATCCAGGACAATTATAATTGCCCTGTAGCTGGTGTCTCTCTCCCTAGCTGGATGCAGCTCCCCACAAACTGCCGACACACAGGATACCTGAAGAAATTAAACAGCCTGCAAGCAAACAGCAAAATCTGGTAAGAACAGGAAAGATAGCCTGGTTGGTAAAGTCCTAACCACACAAGCCTGAGGATCTGAGTTCGATCCCCAGCACCTACGTAAAATACTTGTTATTCTAGACTGGAGAGGCAGGGACAGGCAAGTCCTTGGGGGCTCCCTGCCAGCCTGCCTAACCTGATTGGAGAGCCCAGGTCCTAGCGAGAGAGAGCTGCGGTACAAACCAAGGTGGATGAGGTGCAACACTCAAGGCTGACCTCCAGCTCCCATGTGCATGCCGTGCACTGATGCAAACACTGGGTCACGACAGCCCTCTAATGCCTATGCTTTGGCACTTGTACTCTACAGGTGAAGCAAAGTGCAGCTCCTGTCCTTCCCCAGGCTGGCCTTGACCTCATCCTCCCAACTAGTAAGATTACCTAATGTGTAATAACACTATCACTTTAACTTTATTTATCTAATTTATTGCTTTCTAGTTTGAGACAGACCATCATCTCAATAAAACAAAGTCTCACGATGCAGCCTGGCTGTCCTGGAATTTGCTATGTAGACCAGGCTGGCCTAGAACTTGGAGATCCATCTGCTTTGCCCCTGCCTCCAGAGTGCTAGGATTAAAGGTGTGTGCCACCATGCCTGGCTACCTTTATTTTAAAAACCATGAGTTACACCTGGTAAGCAACGTGCCCAAGGACACGGTGCTAATAAAAGCAGGGATTTGACCTGCAATTCCTAATTCTCTTTCCAGGTCGCCAGAACGGCTCAGCTCATGAGCTCCCTCTCTCCTGCTCGCACTGACCATTTCCAATGCACCTACGAAGTCTCTAATTTTAAACTTCAGTTTTATTATTACTAGTGTGTGTGTGTGTGTGTGTGTGTGTGTGTGTGTGTGTGTGAGAGAGAGAGAGAGAGAGAGAGAGAGAGAGAGAGAGAGAATGTGGACACAGGAATGCCACAGCACACATGTGGATGTCAGTGGACAACTTTCAGGAGCTGGTTCTCTCCTTCCACCATAGGCCCTGGGGATCAAAGCCAGGTCACCAGGCTTGCACAGCAAGTGCTTTTACCCACTGGGCCATCGCACTGGCCTAGATTCCTGAACTCTCAACTGCCTACCCTAGGGCACTCAACTGGGCATTCTCCCCCAACTCTCATGCTCACATCCCACAGCCCATTAGCCCCCACCTCCTCACACAGCAGTATTCTGCAAAGACCTCCTAGTGGAGTATGTAAATCTCATAACCGCTGACCAGAGAAGGGAAGCCCCTGGCAAAGTAGAGCAGGCATGTCTTCACAGAGCTCAGAGGAAAGCCTGCAGCTACATCCAGCTTGCCTGGCCCCAATACTGGCTCTATCCACTGCTCCTTTCTGCCTGCGTTCAGAGTCGAGTGCTCCAAGCATGGACAGTGGGTGACAGACCTTACCTCCCAAGGACACTTGAGATCTGTGACTTGAGAAGCTATGACCCCAGGAGATCTAGGAGAATCAGGAGTTCAATTCTTAAGAAAACAAGTTCAGGGCTGGCTCAGCACATAAAATGCCTCCCCGGCATACGCTGTAGTGCATACACTGTGCAGATGGGCATGCCTGTGATCCTAGGCATTGGGAGGTAAAGGCTGGAGGATCAGAAGTTCAAGGTCATCCTCAGCCACATAGTGAATTCAAGTTCTGCCTGAAATACATGAGACCCTGCTCAAAAAAAAACAAGTTTTCATTCAGTGGAGCCGAATGACAGAAATCAGCAGAGGCCAGCAGGAGAGCAGGCAACACTCTAAGGGAGGGTCCAGAGGCCTGACCTGGGGCACAGGAACCTTTAGCCCAGAAGATGCAAAAAACAAACAGAAGCAAAGACTAAAGAAGAAACCAGGCACCAAAGGGGCAGCAAACAGGAAGGAGGCGGGTCATCTTGGAGTTCTTCACCAGAACGAAGGAAGCAAGTTGCAGGCTGACAATATGGCCTCATGATACTCGACTGTGCAGGTCACTTCCTCTCAAACTTTCAAAGGCTCCTTGTTGACCACACCAGGATCAAATCAAAACCCTCTGAGAGGGGAAGCATGACAGGCCTCCACATCTGCTCAGGGCTCCTGCTACCTAGAGCTCTCCTCTTCCTCCTCAGTACCAAACCCCCAGTCCTTCAGGACCAGGAAGGCATTCAGCACACCCCATATCAGAGAGAGAGAGAGAGAGAGCGCGCAAAGCTCACCTGTGATCTGAAAGGTGAGCCCCACCTCAGCCGATGGATGATGAAAAGATAACTCATGAGAACACTTGGAACTGGGCCCGGCACACAGTAAGTGCTCAAGAAACAAGCCACTGTCTCTCTTCCTCTGGGCCCGATCAGAGCCCTCTTCCTACCACAGGTAGAGCACTGTCTCAAACGTATTAGTTACATGCTGGGCTACCTCAGCCAAGCACAGCCTTTGACAGGGGGGGCAACCCAGGACTCCGGCCACACTTCCCTGATGGCCAGCAAATTCAGGGCACATAGGAGATATTCAGGAAGTATTTGCTGCCCCCCAAAAGCCTCAGCCAAGGTCCTGGGGCAGACCCCACAAAGAACTCTGAGAGCCCGGCTCCAGGCCTCCCAGCACTCGCACCAAATCCCCAGTCTCATTTGCTGCTACTTGCTTTCAAAACAATAAAGGGCTGTACCTGCCTTGCCTAGCAGTCTCTACTCCAGGGAACAGAGGGAGAGAAATGAGCACAACAGGGACTGGAAATAGCACCGAGCCCTCTTGGGGAGAGGACCGGGCAGGCCGGCCAGCAAACAGGAGCAAAACCTCAAAGACAGAACGGGAGGGAGCTGAGGACATAGCTTGGTGGCACACTGCCTGCCTGGAGGGCCTGAGCCCCGATTCAGTGCACAGGACTTTAAAAAAAAGAGAGAGAGAGAGAAAGGGAGAAAGCAACCCCCAGACAAGAGTCCAGGTCCACAGAACTCAGCCGATGCCCTGTACTAGGACAAGCTGCTTACTCACATCCTTCCCATCTAGAAGCTCTTCTAGGCTTTGCTCGTACAACCCCACTACCCTGGGAGCAACTTAGAACCCATCCCCCAGGACTGCAGAAGGGCACCCAGGTCAGCCCCTGGGAGGTAGATAGAGCCTCTCCACTCACACTAGCCAGTGGGGTCACCATCTGTGTCCACCTCCCCAGCAGACTAGAGGCAGGCAGCAGGTCCTGTCCCTTCGTCTTCTACCCCAGGGACCACGAGGAGAGAATCAGCATAGCAGGACTGGAGACAGCCCTGAGCCTGGCACACAGTAGATGCTAGATGCTCAGTTAGTTACAAGGCAACCTGACAAGACAGTCCCTGACTCAAGGATGACGGAGTCCCCCGGAGCCTACTTGTATCACACCGACAAGTGAGTCACTAAGCCCCTCGCTGCCTCAGTTTCCTCATCCAACAACTATGCACAATACTTTGCTCACATGGCTGCTGTGAGAACAAACTAGGAAAACAGACATGGAAAGCAAAACGCCCCTGAGGAATGTCAGTCACCCAGCTTGGGCTCAACCATCCCTTTGTGCTGAAGTCTTTTTTGCTGGCCTGTTCCCCCTCCCCTACCCAGCACTAAACCCACCTCTGCACTCCTCTGCCTTTGTCTTGTGCTTCTGGAAACCCTGTAGTGACTTATGTCCAAGTCTGATTCTACCCAACCACTTGAGAGTTCCCAGATGCCTAGATCATCGCATCTGTGTCCTGGTGAACACCAGCCTGGCTTCTGGGGCTCCCACACCCTTCCAACTCTGGCAATCAACACAGAATCTTCAAGCCCAACTGTTCAGGACCACGCCTGTAGAAGGCGACCTCAGCTGTGGTGGCACACACCTTTGATCCCAGGTCTCAGGAGGCAGGAGGCAGAGGCGGGTGGATTTCTGAGTTTGAGGCCAGCCTGGCCTACAGAGTGAGTTCCAGGACAGCCAGGGCTACACAGAGAAACCCTGTCTTTAAAAACAAAATAAACAAAAGTAAAAAGAAATCCAGACCTCTAAGACCTGCACCTCTGATGCTGCTCCAGCTGGTGTGTGTGTGTGTGTGTGTGTGTGTGTGTGTGTTGGCAGAGTCTGCCCTGCATTAGCCTCCAGGGCACAGATTGCTACTTCTCTCCTTACATACAGCACCTGGCAGTCAGATGAATAATACATGGCCCCTCACCTCACACAGAGGTATCAGGCAGGCAGACACCTGCTTTGCCCCACCACTGCCTGCAAGGGAGGGAAGGATGAGATGCCCGGGATCTCATACAGTCCCCCAGAAAGGATACCGACTAGAAACTCGGGCCCATTCCCCAGACTCTCTTGCATTGCCACTGCCTGGAGCCCCTTAGAAGTGGAGTCTTATCCAAGCAAGGTGTCCAAGGGCGTGCCCAGGAAAATAGGCACAACACACAGGTCGGACGCACACACTCAAAACCATCTCCAGGGTTCCTTTGAACACCAACATCCTGAGGGCCCCGGCATTCCTATGTGTCCCCCTCCAAATCTATTGACCTGTGTGCAAGGCGCTCACACTCCCCCATGTATGCTTGTACCAGCTGGAGGGCCGACTACCTGGCCAGGTCAAGGCCACTGCACCGGGGACCGGGGACCGACGCCTCCCCGCCCCGGTGGGCCGTGCCAGGCTGGATGCAGCACTCCCCGCGCCGCCCACCCCTGCTCCCCCACGGGCAGGTCCGGTTACTCTCAGGGCCCCGCCACGTTGGCGGAGCGGGCACACCCACGGGCCCCGCGGGGGCCTGTGAGTCCCTTCCTCCCCGCGGGGAGCCCCCAGCGTGGGGCTCTCTCCGGGACGTAGCCCTCGCCGGGCCCCCGCTCATCCCGCGCATCCCGCCGCCCGGGTACCTCAGGAGCCCATGGCGCTGGCGACTGCGGGCGGAGCAGGCGGCGCCGCAGCCCGGTACCTCCGCCGCCGCTGGCGCGTCCCGAGCCCTGCCGACTGCCGCCGCGGCGCGCCTGCGCACTGGGAGCGCCGCTGGCGGGGGCGGGGCCGCAGCGCGCGGCTGAGGTCACTCGCCGAGCCTTAAAGGGGCCGCGCGCTCTGGGAAGCCGCGTGAGCGGGTCTCGGGTCAGGAGGACGGCTCTGTCCTCTCGCAACTCGCAAACGCACTGGGAGACACCTAAGGTCCAGATTTCCGAGTCCCACCCACCACAACCCTGGGATGCACAGACTGACACGCTGGGTACAGATTCTGCCTTGGACACCCGCGGGATGGCGAGCGCTTCAATTCTCTGAAGCCTTTTCTGCGCCTACGCTGAAGGTGGAAGACCTAGTGGCCGTTTGCGACGTGGAGGGTGGGTGTGGGACTATGGAACGGACTTCCACGGAGCGTTTTGTGCAGTTGTGCAAAATGAAACTGCGAAGCACCAAAAGAAGCTTTTTCTTTCCACTCCATCCAGCTCCCGTGGGTCCTGCCCCACCTCGTTCCAAGCCGCCTAGGTAACTGAATTCTGCAAGTGTCGTTCCAGCTCCCCACCCCATTTTGATTTGCGAGGTCCCCACGTCTTACTCAGTTAACTGAAATGCTTAATATGCAACCAAGTTTATTTTTATCTCCAGCTCCAACTGTCTACCGGCGCCTCTTACTTAGAGGGCTCAGTCGCCTCCTCTTCCACGCCTGTTTCCTAACAGCATTCCCCCACCCGTGCTTCCAGGTCAGAAGGTCTGGAATCATCCCTGAATCCCCCCTATCCGCTTGGGCAAGACATCCTGTATCCTAGACTCTGACCTCCTCCACCCCACCCCACTGCAGCCATGTGATCCAGGCTCTGCCCAGGTATTGTGAACTAAGACAGCCCCGGATTTTCCAACCTTGTCCTCTGCCAGTCTGTGTCAAAGTGGAAATCAGAAGGAATTTAAAGCCTGGATCTAAGCCGTTTAATCCCAGCACTCCAGAGGCAGAGCCAGGCAGATCTCTGAGTTTGAGGTCTGGTCTACAGAGGGAATTCCAGGACAGCCAAGGCTACACAGAGAAACCCTGTCTCGAAAAAACAAACAAAAACAAGCAAACAAAACAAAAAACAGCTGATGAGCACTTGCTTAACATTCATTAGACCCTGGGTTTGCTTCACCACGACAATAAAATAAAATAGATAAATAAATAAAACCCAAGTTAAACTATAGCACTTTGCTCAAAACCCTCAACTAGTTAGTTCCTCACTAAATTCCAAATAGAAGCCAACATCTTCCCATGTCCCCCAGGCATGCTGACCTCATCTCCTCCTTTCCCTGGACACAGGCCTCTTGCTGTCCCTTCAGCCAGGTGAAGGCATTCAGCTTCCATGCCTTTGCACCTGCTGGGATCCCAGTTTCCCCAGACACGCTTGCAAAGGCTTGCTCTGCTGTCTACACTAGGGAAACCGAGGCAGTGTTGTTCTGAGACAAGGATCTACCGGAAAATTGCTCAGCCCCTCCCATCCATGCGCTCCGCATTCAACCCCTCGACAGAGCCCTGGTCTCCTGTAAGCACATCGTTTTTTGTATTTTATTCATCTGCCTCCAGGAGAAGATAAGCTGACTGTTGCATTAACATGTTCTCTGGGGATGTGAACAAACAAGTAGGAGGGTGCCCACAACAGACCAGCGATCCCACATGAATCTCCCTCCATGAACCCATGAGTTTATTGGGCTTACTTATGGCCACATGGGTGAGCAGTGACTGACAGCTGTCCTATGTCCATCTCCCATTGCTGCATGTGGCCTCTGGGAGTGTTGGAGTATTTAGGAGGTAGAAAATGAAAGGAAGGGGGACTCTTATAGAGCTATAAGGAGATCATTACCATGCTGGATTGCAACCTTTTGGTGGCACGGCTCTTTTTTTTTTCAATCATCCATGCATCCGTAAGCAACCCTTCATGCTTGCTCCTAAAGGCAGCTGTAATCAAGTCCCTGGTTCACCAGTTAGACTGGGCAGAATCATTCCTTTGTTCTGTGGCTGGTGTCTTACCTGGAACAAGTAGACGTTCACATCTCCCCAGGGAAAGTGCATGCAGCGAAGACAAAGATGTCTGACTTTTGGTTTCCTGACATAAACCAGTACTCAGCATGGGGGTTGGCGTGGCAAAGATGCGCAGAAAGTATCTGGGACGTATGCAGCTATAATAGTTAGGTCCGAAGGGGAAAACCCCGTGCAGGACGCACGGTGGCTCAGGGGGTAATGGTGCTTGACAACCTAGTTTGACCCCTAGGACCTGCATGACTGAAGGAAAAAACCAGCTCCTACAAGTTGTCCTCTAACTTATGTGCACACACAGTGACACACACACACACACACACTAAATAAATAAATTTTTTTCAAAGGGGGAAAAAAGCCAGGAATAGAAGCACACACGTTTAATTGTATCACTTGGGAAGCAGAAACAAGTGGATCTCTGTGAGTCGATACCAGCCTGGTTGTAGCAAGTTCTAGACTAGCCACAGAAAGTGGTGAGACAGTCGCTCAAATAAATAAATAAATAAGCCAGGTGGTGGTGGCTCACACCTTTAATCTGAGCACTTGAGAAGCAGAGGCAGGCGGATGTCTTAGTTCAAGGCCAGCCTGGTTCTTCAGAGTGAGTTCCAGGACAGCCAGGACTACACAGAGAAAATCCAAGAGATAAATAAATAAATAAATAATGAGAAAGAAAGACGTCTTCCCAACCCAGGTTTGAAATACCCATTTGTTCACAACTTCCTGGTTCCCCCTCCAGACTTGCTACCCAGCTAGGGCAAAGCCCTTGCCCCCAACTACACCACTTACAAACTAGACTGACTTTGATAGCCCCCGCCCCCTTCCAGAGCTTGTTAATCCCTGCACCCCAGGGGTACTCATGGCTCTCAATTTACAGAAGTCTTATCTGGCAGGGGCACAGACAGGTGGTGGGTATTTTAGGCACCAGTTACCAGAAAAGGCCCCCCAAAACAGAAAGTCACCTGACCTGGTAACAGAGCTTTTGGCAGGTGGCACGCGGAGGCGGGGGAAGGGCTGGTTGCTCCTCTTTGGAAGAAAAGCTCCCCTCAACACTTGGGCTGTCTAACAAGAAGCTGTGGGCCAGCCTTCTCTCCACATCTGTGGGCCACCACCCTGCTTCAGCCGGCTTCAACCTCTAGGCTATTCTCCTCTACACCTGCCCATCAATGACGGAGGGACGTTTTTTTCCCACCCGCAGCTCCACCTCCTTTCTATTCTGGGAACCACCAGCTTTCTTGGGGACCACAGCAGGTACCGGCTTCTGGTTTCTTTCCATCCTTGTTTACTTACTCTGCGGCAGTGACTAGAACCCAGGACCTCGGCATGCAGGGCACACTGCTGTACCGCTGAGCCATGCCATGCCGTTTTGTCTTTGGGCCTCCCTCTGTGCTCAGTTCAGCCTGGAATTTACTATGTAGCCCACCCACACTGGGCTCTATTTAGGGTGATGCTCTTTCCTTAGCCTCCCAGGGTTAAAGACAGCTCCCTGTACTTCTTCAATTCATTTTCCCCTACGGAAACCTAAGAACAACCTGGCTGACCCACTGAAGAGAGGTTAAAGAAATTGAAGAAATTGAGTGATCCACTGAATGTAGATATTCAAACAGCCTCTTTTTTTTTTTTTTTTTTTTTTGAAACAGGATTTCTCTGTGTAGCCCTGGCTGTTTAGGAAATTGTAGATCAGGCTGGCTTTGAACTCACAGAGATCCATCTGCCTCTGCCTCTTGAGTGCTGGGATTAAAGACATGCACCATCACAAGCTGCTGGGATAACAGCCTCATTATTATTATTATTTGTTTGTGTATGGGTGTCTTGCCTGCATGTCCATCCCTGGTACCCTCACAAGGTGTCAAGTTCCCTGGAACTGGAGTTACAGATGGTTGTGAGCTGCCATGTGGGTGCTGGGAATTGAACTCAAGTCCTCTGAAAATAGCAGCCAGTGCTCTTAACCACTGAGCCATCTCTCCAACCCCCTTAAAATTGTCTCTTAATGCAGCTGGAGAAAGGCTCAGTTGTTAAAAGCATGTACCACTCTTGCAGAGAACAGGAATTCAGTCCCCAGCACCGCTGATGTGGCTTGCATGGCATGGCACTCATGTGTGTGCTTGCGTGCGTGTGTGCGTGCGTGCATGCGTGTGTGTGTGTGTGTGTGTGTGTGTGTGTGTGTGTGTGTGTAATTACACAATCAGAAAACATAGTCTGTCAACGTGATTAGTTTTGCTATGAGGGAAATTATTATGAGGACTAATATATGATGAAGGCTGGGGGAAGTTTGTGGGGCAGCCTGGCTTGAACACTATTTTTAAAGGTGCTGAAAGGGGAAGGTTGGCAGGAGCTACAGCAGATGGGCTCTCAGAGCATCCTCCTAAGTGGCAGAGTTATGAGTAGTGGTTTTTTTTTTTTTTTTTCCCCAAAATTTGTTTTCCAAAGCATGTAAGATCTTCGAACTTAGCAGAGAGTTATTTTCAGAAGTGATGTGTTATCCCCATCTGTGTTTTCTTCTCATTGTGCATCACAATTTATCTGTCTGCAGGGGAGACAGAGGCTCTCTGAGGGGTGGGGATGCAGGTCCGTTTGTCCCTGTAGCCTCCCATCCCGGCTCAGTAAATAGCAACAGACAAAAGTCCACCCTGATACTGGATACCGGGAAGGAGACCGGAGTCCAGTGTAAGGTTACCCCACCTTCCAGTCCACTCCTGGCTTCTGACAGGGAAGTATGGAGGGAAGAGCAGCAGCCTCTGGCATGCATGCTGATGAGGGGCCCGGCTCCCCCACAGCCTCTGTGTTATCCTCGGGTCTCCAAGTACACTGGAGGAGATCCAGTCGGGTGGGTGCCCAGTCACTATGAATAGCAGGCAGAAGTGGTTCTCAGCAGAATGACCTTTGTTCTCTGGGCCTCAGTTTCCCCACCTGCCAGTATTTTTCTACTGTGTCCAGAGCAGTGGCTGCTGAAACCCCCAACTCAAGCCCTGTCAGATCAGACCTTCCGGTTGAAGCAGACTGGCGTCTAATGCAAAGTAAACTAAACACAGGGGCGGTGGGCTCACTTCAGTTCAAGGTGGAGGATCTGAGGGCTCGTACAGGGTCAACAGCATGCCTTGCTTTATTCCTTCTGTCTTTTGCTTGCTCTCCCAGTGTGTGTGTGTGTGTGTGTGTGTGTGTGTGTTGGCCCAATTCCCAGCTGGTCTTTAACCCCACTGACTGAGAGGGCACCTCTTTCCCAAGAATTCCAGTCTGTCCCAGGATTGCCTGATTGGCCCAGCTTGTGATAAGTCCCATCTCTGAGCCAATCATTGAAGAGAGGAAATGCCGTGAGTGTGAGGGGCCGGGCCTGGATGAAGGTCCCGCCCTGAGAGACAGTAGGTGGGCTGAGCTCTCAGGAGGGATATGGTGAGTACCTGAAGAAAGTCTGTATTTCAGCTGGAGGGAGAAGGAGCCACTGGGGAAGAAACTGCCTGGTGGAGGGGGGTGGGGCAGATCAAGAAGTTGAGGCCGCTTTCCTAGGGTCACCCAGAAAAGAGCGGGGTGGGGCTGAGGTGCAACCTCACCCAGAGCAGAGAAACTGTAAGTAGGGCAAAGCCATCAGGATGGGGTGGCTCTTTGGAGGCCTGTAGCCTGTACAGTGGTCAAACCACCTTATTTGAACCCCAGCTCTGTTACTGGCAGGTGAAACAACCTTAGGCAAGTCCATAAGCCCCAAGAAACCTCTGCTTCCTTGGCTGGCTGTCCCAGAAGCCAGTGCTTCAGTCTGGTTAAATGAAAGCATGCCTGTAACATCAGCACTTGAGAAGTAGAGGCAGAAGGATCAGGAATTCAAATCCAACTTTGGATACATAGCGAGTTCAAGGCTAGCCTCAGGTACACGAGCCCTTTTCTCAAAAACCTGACCACCTGTAATTCTAATTCTAGAGACTCTGACATCCTCTTTTGGCCTCCACACATACCTGTGTACATCACACACACACACACACACACACACACACAAATATTGTTTTTAACAAAAGGAAAAATGTTATTCATAAAAACACACATCTCATTTGTGAGAACTCGTACGTGATTTAAAATGGGTAGGCAGTTTCTTTCTTTAAGATATTTTATGGGCACACCTTTAATCCCAGAGCTCCAGAGGCAGTGGCAGGAAGATCTGGGTGAATTCGATGTCAGCCTGGTTTGCATAGTGAGTTCCAGGCCAGCCAGGATACACAGTGAGATACTGTCTCAAACAAGACAGTGTAACATCCCTGGCTGTCCTGAAACTCACTCTGTAGACCAGGCTGGCCTCAAACTCCCAGAGATCTGCCTGCTGAAAAAAAATTTTTTTTAATATGTTATGAATTGTGTGCGTGTGCATGTGTCTGTGTGTGGGTATGTGCAGTGGCCTGCAGAGGCCACAGGGTTCAGGTCCTCTGGAACTGTATAGTATAGGCAGCTGTCAGCCGCCTTTTGTGAATGTTGGGACTTGAACTCAGAAAAGGGCATCAGATCCCCTGGAAGTGGAGCTACAGATTCACAAAGCTGTGTTAGCTTAGCAAACAGCAGTAACTGCCACTTGGCAAATTCTCCGTGTTACTTTGCAAAAGTCACCCCGAGTGGCTGTGCGCACAGTGAGCCTAATGGCTATTTGTGAAATGAATCTAGGACACTTTCCCATCACCTGAGGTGGTGAAAATCAGGAAGAAAAACCCCAGGCTACCCTTCTTGTTGAAGTGGTGACATTTGTGGTGACATTTAGGACACAGATGGTCATTAGAAACAAGGCTGCTCCTGGGGAACATCTGAGGATGTGTGAATGAATCAGTGATGTGAGCCTACGTTGGAGACCCAGAGAACTCCCAGCTGCACCCATCCCTGACCCTGCAATGCTAGAGAGGTGAAGCCCTCTGCAAAAGCAGTCAGCACCGACAGACATGCTAACGGGGAAGCAGGTCCAGGGTTGGACCTTCTACACAACCCCAGACTGCAGCTGCCCTGGGAAAGGAAGTGGATGGCTAATCCCTTGAAGGGATTTAGAACCTCTGGGTGTGTCTCCAGAAAGCTTCAACTGAAGGGGGCAGCATTGTCCTCTGGACTGAAGAGCCAGCAAGCTGAGTACCAGCATTCATCTCTCTCAGCTTCCCGACTGTGGACGCAGTGTAGACAACCTCTTTCCCCTCCCAATCGCGTGATGCCCCCACCAGGACAGGCTATTCCCCTACAAGATGAGCCCAAATCAAGTTTCCCTTCCTTAAGCTGTATCTGGGATTTTGTCCCAACAGGAAGAGAAGCAACTAATACAGGAAAGGTCCCCCTGTAGGTCAGGACACTACCTAGGGAGCTGAGGGGCTAGTCTTGAATGCCTGGGTGTCCCAAGTCTAGAGTTGCCTTGATTCGTTAGGCCTTCCGGCTGCCCAGGGTTTGTAAACCTGAACGATTTGACTTCAAAGGCCAGGGTGGGGCTCACTGGAATCAAGGCTGCTTTGAAGGTGCTAGGCTGGATGAGAACCCCTGGGAGGTATAATTACCTAAGCAGCATTCTCCAAAGGGCAGAGGGGAGCCAAGATGCTGCCTACCAGAACCAATGAAAGGGTTTCCAGTGAGACCTCCTTAAAGGGACAGTGTTCTTCCCTGCAGCCCCAGGGGTGAATCTGTAACATCCTCACAACTGCTCTTTGCTGAGCATGGCCTGCCTGTGTGGATGGCAGTGTACAAAACTGGGATCCCATCCCATCCCACCAGCCTGTGGTGTACGGGCACACAGCTGTGTGGGGCCTTTCATTAGAAGAAAAGTTAAGAGGCTGGAGAACCGGCTCAATGGTTAAGAGTCCATTCTGCTCTTCCAGAGGATCTGGGCTTGGTTCTCAGTGTCCTCTCCAGCTTCAGGGAACCTGACACCTCCTTCTGGCCTCCAAGGGCACCTGCCTGCAAACGTGGTATACACTACCTTTAATCCCAGCACTTGGGAGACAGAGGCAGGTGGACTTCTGTGAGTTCGAGGCCAGCCTGGTCTACAAAGAGAGCTCCAGGATAGCCAGAGAGGTTATACAGAGAAACGTTGTCTCAAAAAACCAAAAAAAAAGAAAAAAAAAAAAAAAAAAGAAAGAAAAAAGAAAAAAACAAGACAAAAAAAAAAACAAAACAAATAAAAGAGACACTGTCTCAAAAGAAGAAGAAAGAAACAAAGACAAAGAAAGATACACTGTAACTCTAGCTCCAAGGGATCCAACACTCTGTCTGGCCTCCATGGGCACCTGCATGAACATGTACATACACTCCAATGTATACATTACTTTGAAAAAAAAATTTTAGAGAGAAAAGGGTTGGAGGAGATGGCTGCCCATATTGCCTGAATGTGAAGACCATAGTTCCATGGCCAGCACCAAGTCAGGTCTGGCAGCACACACCTATAACACCAGTGCTGGGCAAGTGGAGACTGGCTGGTGTCAGTCTAGCCATCCAGAAAGGTCCAAGTTGAGTGACAGACAGAAAATAGAGAGCAACAGAGGAAGACACTTCTAGCCTCCTCGAGTTCATACATATGTGCATGTTAACTGCTTGCACATTTGTGCACACACACACACACACACACACACACACACACACACACACCAATGTCAAGTGAGACTAAACCTCTAGGCCTCTTTTCCACTTGTTCCTCTGCTGGGAACAATGCTTCCCACTCAATGCCTGCGAACTTCTCCCATTTCAAGGCCCAGGGCAAGCATCTTTGTAGCATCTCCTCTATACCATATACCTCCTCTTCTTTAGGCCCTGCTTGACCTGGGGCCACTCACAGGATTCTCATGCTGTCTATGGAACCCAGGGCCTCATATATTCTGGGCAGCTCTACCACTGAGACACATCCCAGCCCCCAGCATGTTCCAGCACAGGATGAACTACTTCCTCACCTGAGTCTTTGCCCTCGACCAGCATGTGCAGGTGCCTAGCTACACTAAAGGTTCAGAGACTGGGCTGTGGGGCAGGAACTTGTTTCGTTGCCTTAGTAGAGATCAAGGTAGATATCCACAAAATGGAGATTGAGACACTAGCTATCCTTGCTGGGGGGTCATGGCTCAGCACAGGTGCCCTCTGTGAACTGTGTCCAACTACACTCTTTAGTCCCAACAGTTCTTACAAGTGGATATCATCAAGCTCACCTTGCACAAGAGGTACCAGATGGTGTCTGGGGTCACAGAGCGGGCCACCTGGTTCTCTGGAATCCATCTGGGGCACCCTGCTCCACCTCCGCCAGCATACCTCTGACCCACCATTATGTTGGCTGCCTGAGTGATAGTGAATCACCAGTGGTATGGCTGCCCTCAGTCTGAGTAAAACTTCCTGCTTGTGTGTTTGGTCTGCATAATTAACTGGATGGTGGAGGTGTCTTCCGGCCTCAACTTAATGTCACTTCCCTCCCATCAGCCCCTTCCCCTTCCCTCGAAGTCCACAGAAGAGGAAGGGACAAGGTTGGGGAGGAGCAGGGTGCTTCAGACGGGGCGGATACTGCTGTAACTTTTCTGGGGTCTAAGCTTCTGCGTTTTGGGGAGACAGGGGACTCCTCACCTGCACCTCAGGTTCATACCATGGTGTACCTGTCACCAGAACACACCTTGCTTTGACTAGGGTTGTTGTTTAATAACGTGACTTTCATATATATAAACATTGCACCTCCAGATAAATTAAGCCAAATTGGGAGGTGGAACAGTAACTCATTAAAATTGATGAGACAGCCACACAATGGATGACTTCAAGTCACGTCTGAGCTCTGTACTCTGACAACACACCCAGAAACATCCTAAGAACAAGGAAATCAACTTATTTACTTGATATATGTGTTCTTTGTTTTGTTTTGCTTTTGTTTTTCGAGACAGGGTTTCTCTGTGTTGTTTTGGTGCCTGTCCTGGATCTCACTCTGTAGACCAGGCTGGCCTCGAACTCACAGAGATCCGCCTGGCTCTGCCTCCCAAGTGCTGGGATTAAAGGCGGCTCGCCACTGCCACTTGGCCATGTATGTATTCTTAAATATATCTTCAAGGTCTCACTATGAAGCTCTGGCTAGCCTCGAATTCAGAGATCCACCTGCCTCTGCCTCCTGCGTTCTGGGATTAAATACACCACCATTGCCATGGACTCAGAGGCTGCAATAAGACCCCCAGGTGCTACTTTGAGTTCTCAAAGGCCCCCAGATGTGTAAGACAGCAGGCCCCAAAGGCCTGGCCACAGCTGCCTGAGGCTGATGGCTTCTCTCTGATGTGCTGTCCCGACAGAACCCCAGAGCACAGAGGCAGACAAAGCATGGCCTACATCACTTAGTCCTTTTCTACTTTATTACTTCAAATTAACAACCACAATAAAGCTCAAAAAAGTCCAATATTTACACAGGAAAAAAGTACAAAATTCCCCCCCAAGTTCTTCAGTAATTTTTTTTTCAGTTTTTTAAATTACAAAGTAATAAAAAGTTTTGCTCTTTAATTAAAAAAAAGAAAGGGAAAAAGAGGTAAATAAATTAGGAAATACACACACCGAGAAAACAAACAAAAATAAAATAAAAAAAAAAAAAAAAAAAAACCAGGTGTTAACCAGGAAGGGTAAATTCAACACTTAGCCCTGACCCAGGGTCCTACTCAGAAGTCAGGCCTGGGAAGAGGGGTGACCACAGGTGACTGTCAGGACCAGGGAACTAATTGGTAAGTCAGAGCCGACGCCATCTGGGAGCAGACTCCGTGAACTTGTCCTAAGATCAGGTATGGAAGATGGGGTTGCCACACGCTGGCATCTGGGAACAGGTGGTGGGGAGGACTCTATGCCCTGAGGGATGTGGAGGTCACTGTCCACCCCACCTTGACTTTAGGGGGATGAGAACAGAAACTTGGCCAGGCAGGCACAGCAGGCCACCTGCTGCTCTGGAAAATTCAGGTGTCTCTCACACACTCACACTCACGCACTCACATACACACACATACACTCACACATGCACACGACATCATGGCCACCACCTCATCGCCCCCTCAAGGTCTCTGCAGAGAGGTGATGGAGGGGGCGGGGGTGAAGGGGGACCAGGATGCTCAGGGGGACTCTGGGAAAGCCCAATACGAAGCTGTCCACTGTTGCCACCAAGGGGCTGCAGCTGTGCATGTCTCCTTGGATCCGAGGCTCACGAAATCTCCTGGGACTTGTCTGTGACTGGCCAAACCACTCCCCGATGCGAGCTCTTCCGGTACCTCCAACGGCTGCCCGGCACGTGGTGGGTGGTGGTAGGGACAGGTGGCTGGAGCATGACCCAGTGTCATTAGAGGAGTGTTGGCAGCCTTCAGGTTGGGAGCAGTGGACGAGGCAAGGGGACAAGAGTCCCCAGTGATCAGGACAGCTTGTCTTTTTACCATTGGAAAAATAAATCAAAGAAACAAAATCCATTGTCGACTTTGTGCTGGGTTGTGTTGTTTTTTTTCTCTTTTTTTCCTTTTTGATCATTTGAGTGGTTGGTTCTTTCTGTCTGTCCCTTTGTTTTATTTTGTCTTTTAAAGAAAATGCAGTGAAGATACTAGAAAGGAAACACAGACCACAGGTCAGGGGCCCGGCTGCCTCAGTCTACCCCGACACCAGATCCCTTCCTTGTCTCTCCTGGAGCCCAGAGTCCGGTTTCAGGTCCAGCACACAGTGCTCCACTGTCCCAAGAGGGAGAACCAAACAAGCTCTGTCCTGGTGGGCTGAGTGACCATCCCAGCCACCCCACAGCCTGAACAGACAGACTAGCTGTCCCGGGGAGAATTTCTGCAGAGTCACTCCGGTTTAAGGCCACCTGCTGGGAAGCCAGTCCCTTAAAGGGTGGGCTGCATGCCCATGCCGGGGCGGTGGTGGCACATGCCTTTAATCCCCGCAGAGGCAGAGGCAGGCGGATCTCTGTGAGTTCGAGGCTAACCTGAGCTGCTGCCTACTGCCACCCCCTTTCTCCAAGGAGCCCCCTCAATATGTACCAAAGGAGCCTGTGGCCCCTTCTCCCAAACCAAGCTAATGGATATTTTACTAGATACAAGCCTCAGACAGTCCAAGTCTAACTCACATTGGCCAGAGGGCCTTTTCTCGGTATAAAAGCACCAAGGCCCTTTCCACATTCTGGCCCCCTTTTGGCTTTGCACAAATTAGCTTATGTAACAGCCAGAAGACAGAATTAGGCCAAAGCCTTGGAAGCCCCACGTGTGGCCGGTACCCTGGTCTCTCCAAGGAGCCAAGGGGACAGAAGAAACAGGGCTGAAAATGGGTTCCCCGTTAGTGTTAATGTACAGATTCAGGACGGCTTGTAGGAAGCCACAGCCGGATGGCAGGAAGGGGCGGTCCACAGTGCCATGGTCCACAGTGCCACGGAATAGTGCCACGTGCCACTGGTTTCCCTCCCCCCAGGGACCCCAGTGGACACCAGCACTCACCTAAGCAAAAACTGGTCTGTGTGGCTCCCCTCACTTCCCGAGGTGGTCAAATGGCACGCTTGTCTTCACGAGGGACCAGAGGGGGGGAAGGGGGAGAATCCAGTCAATTCCTTAGGCAGCTGGTTACAGTGATTTCCCAAAGCTCTCCCCACCTAGAGCCCACCTACTACAGCAGAGTACTCAATCCGAAGGCAGGCTGGATAATCTCAGGGGTCAGGGGTCGGAGGCTGCTCCTGCCCCTGGCTTCATAGCAAAGCCACAGTGCAGGCCACACCCAAACTGGAGGCCAAGGGTGGTTCAACTCCAGGTCTGGGTCCACAGAGGCTCATCTCCCAAAGCTCTACCTCTGCCAAGCCCCTTTCCCTCCAATCTGAGTCTAAATGTGGCCATTAAAAGGGGCCACCACACAGGACCTGCCTCCCTCCGGCATCCCTGGCTGTATCAGTGCTGATGGGAATTCCTGTGGGCTTCCCTATGGCAGGGAGTGCAAGCGACATGTTCCTGAGGCCCCCATCGCCTACCCAGACTGGGTCCTGGTGGTGAGTGCTACCGCTTCCTGGGCTGGGTTATTTCTCTGAGCCTCAGTTTCTCACTTTGCTCAACGAAAGAGGGCTAATTAGCTCCGGGGTAATAAGATAAAGGGAGGAAAGGGACCATAAAGTCAGATCAACACCAGGAATAGCTAGATCCATTATGTCCCAGTGATGCTTGGCAAGAGGTAGCTCACCTGTGAGGCTGAAATCCGGGAGACCTCTTGCCGCCCAGTGAGGTCTGAGGATGAGACATTGGCAGGTGCACCTCTGTGGAGTCTCATGCTCACCTTCCTCTCCCGGTCGGCCCGTGAGATCGCTCTCGGAGAAGTATTGCCTGGAGGGAGGGAGGGAGGGAGGGAGGGAGGGAGGGAGGGAGGGAGGGAGGCAGGGAGCCACCCTCAGTGTGGGCACAAGCAATCCCCTAACTCCCCTTGGGCCAGCCCAAGGCCCCAGGCCCCTACTGACCGGCTGGTTGGATGCGAGAGGCTGGGGTGGAAGCCACAGGCTCGGCCGCGCTTCGGAGCCGGTTGGCGGTGGCCCCCGTAGGTGGGCCAGGGGGCAGGGCTCTGGTCGCGGACCCCCGCAACTGCCCCATCCTCTCTTCCCGTTCGTGTTCTCGCCGCTCCCGGTCTACGTCCTCGGGATTCCGGGCTGCACCCTGTAAGGACACGAGAGAATATTTGAGTCAGCCCTGTAAGGATGCTACATTGCAACCCAGGACAGAGGAGCAAGGGAGAGAGGAGTGAGGGAGAGAGAACCAGTTTCACCGTCTTCCCCATACTCCAAGAAGGTGGAAGCTTACCCTTGACCACAGCACCCAGGGAGCAAGCCACCCAACACCTAGAAGAGGGAACTGCTGAGGAGAAGCAGAGAGAGCTCAGCCTGACCAGGCTGATATCTACAGGACAACCAAGGGTACCTCTTGGTCCTTCCAACCTGGCCCCCTCTGTGTTCCCAATCAGGCAGGAAGGGCAGAGGCCCAACCAGCTGACAGGCCATAGCCAGAGAACAAAGAGCAGGTTCAGAGTCAACTCCAATGAGAGCAGAGCCAGGGCTGTCCCAAGGTCCCCTGGTACCCAATCACAGGCCACCTTTCCCTGGCTCCCGGACCTGGCCATTATTCCTACTATGGGGTGACAGCCAGGAGACCAAGGGGACCCCATTAATGCCGTTGCCTGAAAGCCTGAAGGGTAAAAGAAGCCAGGCCAGATGTTCCATGGAGCAGGGAGGCCCTCGGGCAAAGCTAGAGAGGATGCCTTGAGCCCCCGAGGGCCGGTCCTCTAAGCTGCCACCCCAAGTATGAGAGGAAGGGAGAAAGGACCAGAAAGGGATGCAGAGCAGGATTGGCGCCTGGCTGAGTTACCTAGCTGGTCCTGAGGCCGTCCACAGGGCAGGGCAGGGGGCTGGCAGAAGGGGGGCCGCATCTGTGGAGGAGAGAGCTCTAGGCTGAGATAGGAGCCTGTTCATGGGCCATGGGGGTCTGGGCTCTGCAAACTCGTGACTTTACTGGTACTAAGAAGCCCTGATGCTCCGGGAAATGGGGAGGGAGCTGTCTTCAGGGACCCCTGGAGGGAGTGGCTTGATTCAGAGGATCCCTGAGTCCCACTGGGGGAGCCAAGCCGGGCAGGCACATCGCTAGCCCTCTTCACTCCTTGTCTGGGGCCCCCTCTGAAGTAGAAGTACTGACATCTTTGGTCCTTACTTGGCTTGGTTGGAGGCCTTGTGACCTGGCTGAAGTTGTTCAGCCAGGAAAGCTAGGACTGAACATAGTCCTGCCACTGAGTCCCATTCTGTCCTTCAAAAGGACACTGTTCAGAGACTTGCCTCGGACATTGCAGGTCCTCCACTCAGAACCCAGGGCTTAGGACTGCCAGAGTGCCACCCACTTACTGGCTGCCTGGCTCGGCAGGAACACAGCCCAACCGGAGAGAAACAAGGGCTGTTGTACTCAACTGTGGCAGCAATTCCAGTCTCTTGTTAAAAGAGAGAAACTGAGGCTTGGTGAGGCTAAGAGCTTCACCCAGGGGTGCAGAGCCCTGCTATCAATAGCCAAGAGGATGGCCGGGGTCTCAGCAGCTCCATTAGGCTCAGGCCAGACCTGGCCCCTCACCCTGTTTCCATCTACTCAATGCGATGGACGCATCAAGAAATGCACACCAGCGAGTTTTCATGGCCTTTATTTGCCCACACACAGGGAAACACAAAGTCAGCGTCAAAGTCACACGAGTGTCTGGCTCTACCGTGTGGACCTCTCTCTGTCCTTGGCTCTGTGTCGTCTCCTCCTGGCTAGAACAGTGGCTGGGTTCTCAGAGAGACATCCCAGGATTCCAGCATCTGGGGACTCCGGTCCCCTGGGATGGAACATGGAAGGTCATTCCAAGGTCAAGTGGATCTTCCCAGTCTGATGCTCCTGGAGCCTTGTCTCAAGAGTACTGGTGGTAACTTGCTTATTGCAGGGCAGATGGGAAGGCCTGGTCTTGGGGTGATGGCTGTGAAAGTTTCTTATGTGTCCTGTAGATGGCTCTTGGTGATGGAGCTGGCCACGTGGTGACAAGGTCACACACGGTGGAGGCAGGGGCTGTCCAGCTCTGAACTCTAGAGTCTACCTCCAAGAAGGCTCCAGGGAGGGAGGGGGTCAGGCAGTGGGGCAGGGAGGGTGCATCTGGCCAAGTATGAAATGTTGTCAGCTGGCCAATCACACAAGGGGCACTGTGAAGGAAGCATCCACAGCAGCTGTCCATAGAGCCTCCCGGAAGAACAAACCTTCACGCTTGCCATGCTGGATGTGGCGGCCACCCTTGTGGCCTTCTGAGTGCAGTCTGGTGAATGACTGAGGAGCCAGTGTCCATCTCCAGTGGGTTAGTGACTGAAAAGGTCAGCACTACATGGCCAGAGGCTACTATAGTGGGCTGCACTGATCTAGAGAACACAAAATCCATTCTTCAAGTTTTACTGAGAAGGTTGAGCCCATCCCCAAACTGGATTCAGCTAATTCTCTGTAGCACACGTCTGGTGCCCAATGCTTTGAACACCCTGTGACAAGAAGAGCCAGCCCCATGACTAGGCCCTTGACCAACATGCTCTGAGGTGGAAGGAGCCCACTGCCCACTTTTTTTGCTCCAGCTTCAGAGATAAAAGACAGACGTTTGTCCCCAAGGTCCCTGGCCTGTGAAGCTTCCTCAGAGAACAGACCCAGGCCACTCACTGGGGCCCAGAGAGAAGAGGAGCCCCAAAAATTAATGTGTCCGTCTTGGTGTCCAGAAGACAAGGCCTATCTATGTTCATTCTTAACACTGAATGGCCAAGGGCCACTCTGTGAAGAGAGAGGCACACGAGGACGGAGGGAAGGGAAGTGTTTAATGAGCTCAGAATCAATACACAGGCCAACGATGAGGTCTAGATGGAGCAGAGTCCTGTGATGCGCCACCAGGCCCTCCCAGACAGCGTCACTATCCCTTCTTCAGGCTTCTTCTAGTCCTCAGGCAGCTGCTTCATTCTTGAGAATCCCATGCAGGGCCTTCGCCGTCACACCCTCTCCACTGAACAGGGTGTCACCCCTGCCACCCCACAGGATGCTTCCTCAAGCTTGGCTGAGAAGGGTTGAGATACCCCTGGTGGTGTCAGAACTGGGGCCCTGGAGTCCAGACCACAGGCCAGTATCTTTGGGGGGGCAGTTGCTCCACCTCCTCCACCGGCCTATCTGGGGGTCCTTGGGTGCCCAGGGGCGCCGGGCACCTGGAAAGCACAGAGAGAGCAAAGCTGAGGCTCGGCCCTCATGCTCCCTGGCTACAGCTGCAAATTTTGGAAAAGTCAGGCCTTGGAAGGTCCTTACCAGTAAGTGGGTGAGCACGTAGGCCCAGCGCAAGGCCAAGGGGGGGGGCGGGGTGACGCAAGAGCTTCGCTGTTTCGGGGCTGAGCCTGGCTGGAGGAAGCCCCCTTTTCCAGAACAGATGTGAAACAAGACATACAATTTCACGGATTCCGGTGCTTGAGGCATGACTGGTGAACGCTTCTCCCTAACCCACCCCCAGGACCCTTAAGAGAGGGAGACAGAACTGCCTAGTAAGACCCAGGGTCCTAGAACCAGGAACAAAGAAGCCACTCTGGCAGGGTCCAGGCTGGCTGTGGAGGCCTCAGAGAGGGCCACCACCTGGGACAGGCACAAGAGGAACAGGAAAGCGCAGACAGCTATCAGGGAGGCAGCGGGTCCAGCCAGCGCCATCCACGAACCACAGCTACCCACAAGAGACCGGAGGAGGCCGGGCCAGGCCCTTTGCCACCTGGTAGGTGGGGGTGCCTTCCCTGGGCCCTGTCCCCCAGGAGGGCCCGCAAGGTCACTCACGCTGTCCAGCTCATAGCTCCCATTTAGTGGGAGCCCTGCCCCCCACCAGGTCACTCTGGCCTTCCGAGTCAGGGCCTGCCCTGTCCAGCCCCCCAAGCCCGCCTCGGCCTGCCGGCGACTCACGAATTTGAGCATGTTCCAGTCGAAGACGTAGTCGTAGGAGAACCCCTGCCGGTGGAAGAGATTGCGGAAGAGCTGGCGCAGGTAAGAGTAATCAGGCTTGTCGTCGAACCGCAGGGAGCGGCAGAAGTTGAGGTATGTTGAGAACTCGGCTGGTGGGTCACAAGGACAGAAGAGGCCACCGTGAGGCTCCCTCTCCCGAGAGAGCCTCGGCAGCCACCACCGTCCCCGGCACCAGTCTGAGATGGGCAGCGTGGAAGCCACACGGCCCACTTTCAAGGAGGGGTGCTGCGGAGCTGGGCTCACACACAGCCTGCCACCCGTCTGACCAAGCACCCGGAGGTCACAGCCACCAACCAGGTCAACAGCTGCCCTAAACTCAAAGACTGTTCAAGAGTCCCACCATGTCCTAAGCCAAAAAAGAAGACAGCTTCTACTTCTTCAGACCAGCCGGGCTGAGAGTGAGCCTTCAGGATAAGGCAAAAGATGGGGCTGGGGACACCTGGTATGGGACAGCCGGGTGCGGGGGTTCAGGTATCCCAGCTACCTCCTGGGCAGAGAGATCCTAGTCCTAGTGACTGTCATAAGCATTCTGGTGTCAAAGTCAGGGGTAACCCCATGGGTAGTGTCCCCTCACCCCCGACCCTGGTCTTGTCCTTAGAAGGAAATGCCATGCCCGCTGGCTACTCACAGGGGTAACCTTTGCAGAGGACCTCAATGGGCGTTGACATCTTCTTCTCACTGATGCGCTCATACTTCTGGCGCTTGGTGGCTGCTTTGAGACCCTGCCAGGGCAGGGAGCCCAGGTTGAAGTACATGAGCACATAGCCCAAGCTCTCCAGGTCATCTCGACGGCTTTGCTCTGCACAGGTCGGGAGGTCAGGGGTCACATGTCAGGTCAGAGTCCAGTCAGGCTGCACTCGCTCGCTGTGCAGCCCGCCCTCCCCCGCCCCAGTGCCTGTTGGCTCACCAACGCTATAACTGGTGCCCCGTTCTCCTCCTCTTCCAGACGGCCTGGGGCAGAGCTTTCTCATGTCTGTTCCAGCCAGTTTTTCCAGCCCAGGTGCTATTTCACTCAACAACTGTGTGTGGGCACCCACCACCCCCTCACCCGGCCCGTCTTGTGCTTAAAGCTCACACTACAGCTTGAGACAGGACTGGGGTCAAATCCAGCTCCGGAATTCATTAAGCTACATGCCCTTAAACGGCATGTTAACACCTCTGGGCTTGCATGTCTCAGAGGTATGAATGAGGAAACCCTGCCACCACACAAGTGGACTGCCAAGGTAGACAAAATACACACAGCTCTGCTTATGAAGGGGTCCGTGTGGAACAAGTCCAGACCTGGGCCAGATAGGGTGGGGGATCTCGGTGAGGCTCACCAGAAAAACCTCTGGGGTTGCTGACCCAGGCTCATCCTGGCCAGCTGCCACAGCATGCCTGCTCAGGCCCAGCCCACTCACCGATGCCCAGGTGGGTGTTGATGGAGGCATAGCGGGCAGTACCAGTCAGGTTCTTGTTTTCCCGGTAGGGGATATGCTGGTGGGTGCGGGCATCGCGGTACTTCTTGGCCAGGCCGAAGTCAATGATGTAGACCAGGTTGCCTTTCTTCCCCAGGCCCATGAGAAAGTTATCAGGCTTCACATCCCGGTGGATGAAGTTCTTGGAGTGGATGTACTCGATGCGGCTGATCTGGGAGAGATGAGGGGACAGCAGGTCACTCCACAGAGAGGGCAAATGTACACGAGGCCCCTTGCTCTGGCCAGGGGGAAGAAAATCTAGCCTCAGTATAAAGCATGGTTTCAGGGGGTGGCTAGGCTTTCCCGAACAAGGAGGATGGACGTTGAAGGAGCTCACAAAACATGGTGAGAGACGGAAAGAGAAGAGGAAGGCCAAGATCTAAGGGAAGGCAGGCAGAAAGGTGGTCGCGTCTTATGGAACCCTGCCTGGCTCAACCCTCAGAGGGCCCGAAGCCAGAGACAGTCAACCAGACGTGGGGCGTGGTCAGAGAAATGGAGCACAAGACAGGACTCATCACTATCACTCAGCTTCCAAACACCACCAACAGTCCGACAGACACACAGCCCACTTCCCTTTATGAGATTTTTATTAGTGAGTGATCAGCACAAGTTCAAGTGAGAAGTCCAGAGCGAAACCCTTTCTGAGACAAAGAATTTGTGTGTTTGTTTTTCCAAGACAGGGTTTCTCTATATAGTCCTGGCTGTCCTGGAACTCCCTATGTAGACCAGGCTGGCCCCAAACTCAGAGATCCGCCTGCCTCTGCCTCCTGAGTGTTGGGATTAAAGGCATGTGCCACCACCGCCCAGTGGCACAGAGGATTTTTAAGAGCTCAAATTAACATGCATGCACGTGACATGGATTCTGGCAAGTTGGCCTCATGTCTCGGCATGGCTGAGTATCTTGAGGATGTTTCTGGGTTTCACTCTGTGAGAATTTGTCCATTCTTCTCTGTGTGCATGCATGTGTACTAAAAATGCACAGTGGCTATAGACCAAGACCTAAAGCCTGCAGCAAGACCTGCACCTCCCATGGAAGGTGCAAATTTCTAAGATTTCTTACTTATTTCTGTTTAATGTCTGCCTGTGGGTATGGGTGCCATGACATGGATGTGAAGTAAAAGAACACCGAGGGAGTCAGTTCTCTCTATCATGTCCCAGGGAATCAAACTCAGGCCTTCAGGCTTGGCAGCAAGAATCTTTACCTCTGAGCCATCTTGTCGGCCCTGAAAGCTAATAAGTTAATATAGTTATTTATATATGTGTGTACAGGCTTACACGTAAGTGTGGGTTTTAGTGATTTTTGTTTGTTTTTTGAGACAGAGTTTCTCTGTGTAACAGCTCTGACTGTCCTGGAACTTGCTCTGTAGACCAGGCTGGCCTTGAACTCACAGAGATCTGCCTGGCCTCTACCTCCCCCAGTGCTGGGTAGAACCTCAGATGATGATCCTGGGTTCTGTAAGAAAGCAGGCTGAGAACAAATCAGTAAGCAGCACCCCTCCATGGTCTCTGCATCAGCTCCTGCTCCAGGCTCCTGCCTGGTTTGAGCTCCTGTCCTGACTTCCTGCAGTGGACTGACCCAGGATATGTAAGCCAAATAAGCCTTTCCTCCCAGCTTTTTATTTTTATCATAACAGCAATAGTAACCCTAACTAAGGTAGGGATGGACCTACCAAAGAGGGGGAGTGGCCTGTTTTACCTTTAGACAAGGCTTTCCTCTGTGGACCCGACACCTGCTCAGGCCCCCTGTCTCCCCCCGCCCCATTGCACAGCACCCCACTTAATCCTCATGACAACCTGGCAAAGGGAATACAAGGTGGTTGAAGCCCCAGGAATTAGTCATGGCCCTCAGGTCAGGCACTGGAACAGGGCCTAACAGTTGTGCAGGCAGCAGCCTGAGGCTTAGCAGGAGGTCACTTGGCAGGTAGGTTGGTTTAAATGAGAAATGTCTTCCCGCCACCATACCTGCCTTCCCCACCACCGGACTCCCTCTCTGGCACCTTCTGCCCAAATCAGTTCTTTCCTCCATAAGTCGCTCTTGGTCACATGTTTTTGTTTGTTTTGCTTTGTTTGTTTTTCCGAGTCAGGGTTTCTCTGGGTTGCCCTGACTGTCCTGGAACTTGTTCTGTAGACCAGGCTGGCCTTGAACTCAGAGATCACCTGCCTCTATCTCCTGAGTGCTGGGACTAAAGGTGTGCACCATTGCTGCCCCCTGGATTGGCCACATGCCTTATCATAATAACAGAGAAGTAGTTAATACATCAGGTTTGAAGCTAAGCCTGGAATCTACATGTCAATGAGGCACTCTCAAGGTTCCACAATGGGTAGTCAGTGTCCCTTGGTCCCTAGAACAGGTCCAGCCTCAGGAGGTGGGATGCAGGGCTGGTCTGTAGGACCCACTGACACAATGGCTGAGAGTAGGAGGGTCACCTGAGAGACACCTGCGTGGAGGGGTGGGGACTCACCATCTGGTCGGCCAGCAGCAGCACCGTCTTGAGGCTGAACTTTCGGGAACAGAAGTTGAAGAGGTCCTCGAGGCTGGGCCCCAGCAGCTCCATGACCATCACATTGTAGTCTCCCTCAGCCCCGCACCACTTGATGGACGGGATCCCCACTGGGCCCAAGGAAAAGAGGCTTGGTCAGGGTCACTCCCCACCCATGTCCTCTGCAGTCTTTACCCTGCCCTGTACCAGGACTGCAGGCCTCCCCACTCCATCTTCTGCACCATCCCTCTGCTCCCTCCCTAGCCCAGCCTCCCTTTCCCCCTCTCCTTTCCCCCCCCCCCAAGCCCCAGCCCCACCCCTGCCTCACCTCCTCCCTGCATCATCTTGTAGAACTTGCTCTCGATGTGGAGCTGTGGGTGTTTCGTTTTCACACATTCCAGCTTGATGGCTACTTCCTCACCAGAGGCGATGTTGGCACCTGCCAGTTGTCAGAGGAGGCAAAGGACCAGGGTGAATCTCAAGTGACCAGGTGGTCCTTACCCATTCAGCATTTGCGGCTGCTGTGACTCAGGCCTGGGGCTGTCTGGGCATCAGCAGCACTCGGTGAGGCTGGAAAGAAGCCAGGTCACAGAGGAACCAGGGAATGTGTGGGAGGGGGACCCCTGAGCAGCATATGGGAAGTATGTGCACGGGAAGGAGCTGGCACACCCTAGGCTGCTCAGAGGGCACGGGTCAGGTACATCTAGACAGACTGACATCGTGAGGGGTCAGGAGATGGATGATGACACACACAAAGGCTTGAAAATCACCAGGGAACAGACCTTGATTCTAGAGATAGGCAGGTCAGTGCATGTGTTTGGTCTGAAGGGTCACAGAGAGCCCAGTGGAGACTGTTGGGGCCAGGGATGCCCCACAACAACTCTGAGTAGAAGATAGTTTAATAAAGAATGGCAGCCTGGAGGTGGTGGCGCACGGCTGTAATCCCAGCACTTGGGAGGCAGAGGCAGGAAGATCTCTGTGAGTTCAAGGCCAGACTGGTCTACAGAGTGAGTTCCAGAATAGCCTCCAAAGCTACACAGAGAAACCCTGTCTCAAAAAAACCAATAAATGAATGAATGAATGAATGAATGAATGAATAAAATAAAGAATGGCCTAAACAACCAACCCCTCACTCTCTACCAAAGGTGGGCCCCACACTGGACCCCAGAACCTTCTCCCATCAGATTCTCACCCCCATTACATAGATAAGAAGAAAACGGGCTCAGCCAAGGCCATGGCTGAATGGAGAACCGGAGAGTGAACCAGTCCTCCTGGCTTCCGAGTCTAGGCACGAGGGTCCTGTCTGTATCACTGCCTCTCCCCACCCTCTTCTGGCTTCTCCAAGCTGGCAGCAAGATGTTCCATCTAGGGGATTATACACCCCAAGGCCTAGCTCTCAGCCAGAAGCTGTGACTCTCAAGAAATCACAAGATAACCTGGACATGGTGGCTCACACCTGTAATCCTGAGTTCAAAGTCAGCTTGGTTTACACATGGGTTTCAGGCCAGCCTGGGCTACATAACAATTTCTAGCCTGGGCTACAGAGTGAGACCATGTTTGGAAGGGAGGGAAGGAGAGGATGGATCAAAAGTGGATCCTCGTAAAAGCTGAGAGAACTATAGTTACTAGGGCCCCGTGTGGAGGAGAGGATGGGGTGAGGAAGGGGAGGGGTTCAAGGCAAACTGGAGGCCGGCCGGGTGCAGATCTGCAGCTGCGGCAGGCTGGGAGAGGCAGCAGCTGCTCTTGGGAATGATGCAAATGTGGGATTTAGCCAGGGACAACAGTGCAGTGAGGGTCACCCACCTGCACACTTGCTGGTTTGATCTCACTATGTAACCCAGTCTAGTCCTGAACTTGTGATCCTTCTACCTCAGATGGAGATAACTGACTTCCACACATATGCCACGGTATGCGTGTGCCCACACACAGGCACACAAAAAAAATCAAAATGCAAAGCAGAACAATAACAACAACAACAAAAGCCAAACACTTATACTAAAATTTTCTCATAAAGAGAGAAGGGGCTGGGCGGGGGTGGCACACGCCTATAATCCCAGCACTCAAGAGGCAGAACTGTGAGTTCGAGGCCAGCATGGTCTACAGAGCGAGATCCAAGACAAACATCAAAACTACACAGAGAAACCCTGTCTCGAGAGGGAGAGGGAGAGAGAAAGTGTGTGTGTGAGAGTTGGGGGGAGGTGTTGATCAAAGAGATGGCAAGATAGCTCAAGAGGTAAAGGTGATTGGTGCCAAGCCTGATAGGATCTGAGTTCGATCCCCAGAACCTACATAGAAGGAAAGAACTACTTCAAAAAGCTGTCCTCTGACCCTCATGCACACAAGCTTACACATACACAAATAAAGATAAGGAGGGAAAAACGTCAAAGATTCCCCCTCCTTCCAAAACATTCAGCATCCCTTCACACTGGCCAAAGCACCAGGAAAAAGGCTGCAATAAAAACACACACTTCTTATCACAGGCAAACAGCTGATGCGCAGGAAAAGGGCCAAGGGGAAACGGGATGAGGGAGAGTGCAGCTTCTGGACAGCCATGACAGCCACAGTCCCATGATGCTTACACTTCTCACAGGTCACTGGGCTCTCCTCCCTACAAGAGCTGGAAGGTGCCCTTCCATAGCCTAACTGTGACCAGCACCTCTACTTTAGGAGGTTGGCTGACAGTCCTTCAATATTTTTCTTAAAGATTTTCAAAAAACAAAAAAATGGCGGGGCGGTGGTGGCGCACTCCTGTAATCCCAGCACTCAGGAGGCAGAGGCAGGTGGATCTCTGTGAGTTCGAGGCCAGCCTGGTCTACAAAGCGAGTTCCAGGACAGCCTCAAAAGATACAGAGAAACCCTGTCTTGAAAAACCAAACAAAAAGAAAAAACAAAAAAATGTTTTAAATTATACGTATCTGTGTTTGGAGGGGAGTAGCATATGGACTTAAGTACAGCGGCCCATAGAGGGCAGAGCATCA
The DNA here is from genome assembly GCF_903995425.1 of Onychomys torridus. NCBI lineage: Eukaryota > Metazoa > Chordata > Mammalia > Rodentia > Cricetidae > Onychomys > Onychomys torridus. The sequence goes on from NC_050458.1 coordinate 44,622,986, forward strand.
CATTAGATTTCCCTAAAGTTGGAATCCATGCAGTTATGAGCCACCTACCGTGGGTGCTAGGAACCGAGAGCCAAACTCATGTATTCTGCAAGAACAGTATAAATTTGTACTTTTTCTTTTATTTCCGTCTTTATTTATTTATTCATTTGTTTTTCTTTTTTTCCCCAGACAAGGTTTTACTGTGTAGCCCTGGCTGTCCTGGAACTCGCTCTGTAGACCAGACTGGCTTCCAAAACAGAGATCCACCTGCCTCTGCCTCTTGAGTGCTGGGATTAGAGGCGTACCTGTAGTTACTTTTTCTTTTTTAAAGGCAGGGCCTTACTATGTAGCTTGGCTGGTCTGGAACTCAGAGATTCACCTACCTCTGCCTCCCCAGTGCCCATCCCATGAGTACACAACTACAGAGCCATCTCTCCAGTCCCGTTAGCCAGCATCCTTGTATGGTGTACAAAGAGCCTGGCCAAGGCTGTCCACTGTCGAGTGTTTGCAATACCCAAAAGCTTGGAAACCACCCACGTGTCCGTCTCTGAGGACTGGCTAAAAAAAGAATAGCTGATCCGTAACAGAACACAATGGTGAGAGGAAGAAGCTCACTCCGTGGAACAGAGCAAGGTCTCCAAGACACGGGAAGCGAAAAAGCAAAGCACAGACCGCGTACTCTGCGCTCTTTCAGATAGGGAAGCGTCTGGGCTGGGTTGCAGTCACATGAAGAAACAAGAATGGCTGATGGGGTGGAGGACACTTCATGGACACCTTATTATGTCACTTCTTACTTGTGTACTTCTGCTGAAATGTAATATGTAAACTGTGAGACACAGTCATAGGCATTGTGAAACTATTTAGATGTCCGCAGGGTTGTATAACCACTGCACAGTCAATCTGAGAAAATGTCCAACATAGCCTCAAATGCCCATGCCTCTTAGTAATTGTGACCCCAACTTCCTTCCCAGAGCCCCCTAGCGACCACTTAACTACTTTTTGCTTACAGATTTGCCTATTCTGGGCATTTCAATGAAATGAAAGTACCCATTATGTGGTCTTCTGTTTCCTTTCCCTTAACACATTATTCCAATCTTTGCATACGTACTTTGATTTCTGAGCTACATAAAAGAAAAACAGATTAGATGACTAAATCCAGGGAGCAGCTGGAGACTGGTCTACAAACTACTTTAAAATATTTGAAGTTGTTATTATTATAATTATATCATTACTATTATTATTATTGTGTGTGTGTGTGTGTGTGTGTGTGTGTGTTGCATGCACTTATGTTTACATCTATGTGGAAGGCAAAGGTTGGTTTTGGAAGTTTTCCTCAATCACTCTCCACTTTATTTATTTATTTATTTATTTATTTATTTATTTATTTATTTATTTTGGTTTTTCCAGACAGGGTTTCTCTGTGTAGCTTTGTGCCTTTCCTGGAACTCACTCTGTAGTCCAGACTGGCCTCGAAGTTTTCCTCAATCACTCTCCACTTTATTTATTTATTTATTTATTTATTTATTTATTTATTTATTTATTTATTTTGGTTTTTCCAGACAGGGTTTCTCTGTGTAGCTTTGTGCCTTTCCTGGAACTCACTCTGTAGTCCAGACTGGCCTCGAACTCACAGAGATCCTCCTGGCTCTGCCTCCCGAGTGCTGGGATTAAAAGCATGCGTCACCACTGCCCGGCTCCACTTTATTTTTTTAGACAGAGGGGCTGGAGAGGTGGCTCAGCAGTTAAGAGCACTGGCTGCTCTTCCAGAGGACCAGGATTTGGTTCCCAGCACCCATATGGCAGCTCACAATCATTGGTAACTCCAGTTCCAGGGGATCTGATGCCCCCTCTGGCCTCTACAAGCATTACAACAGCATGCACAGACACACAAAATAAAAATAAGTAACTTTTGAGAAGGGTCTCTCACTGAACTTAGAGCTTGTCAATCAGTTAGAATGGCTGGCTGATCAGCAAGTCCCAGAGACCCCCCTCTCTATGCCTCTGCATCCCCAGTGCTCGGATTAAAGTGCCACCACCACCTGACTTTTTTCTTTTTCTTTTTTTGAAACTGTGTGTGAATAGGGGACACTGTCCCTCAGGTTCTCGTGCTTGTGAGGACCTCAAACGCTTCATTTTCTCCCCAGCTCCCCATAAAGTACTTTCACACATCATCAGTCATCATTCCAGAGCCCGAGTTTTTCATGTGACCATAAGGTTACGGCACAAAAAGGGACCTGGGGTGACCTGGAATCCTGCGGTGTACCTTGTCTTGCCATGGGCATCAAAAGCAGTAGAATGGAGTGGCTGTGAGTGAGTGTGAGGGGACACACTCACAATCCCAGCACTTGGGAGCTGAGACTGGAGGATGGGGAGTTGGAAGCCAGTCTTCATACCAAGAGCCTGCCTGACCTTAGGTCCTGATCCTGTCATCAGCTGACCAGGGGACCTCATTACCACCGTTGTCCTCATCATTAGTGTATGTGCATGCCCTATTAACACTTCCATGTGAAAGCCAGAGGTTACTGTTGAGGGTTTTCCTCAATCAATCACTCTCCACCTCATTTTCTACGACAGAGGGCCTGGAGAGATGGCTCAGATCTCCTATTCTGAGCCCAGGTGCCCCTCCTGCAGACTGCTAGCCAAACTTAGCTTGCTGGGCTGTCTAGGACACAGAGGAGCTCAGCAGAGCCCCAGGGCACAGTAATCACTCCACAGTGGCTGATGAGGAGCAAAGCAGCCCAGCCAGAGACTGGATGCAGTGGGGTGGCAGAGGGCAACACCAGCCCCACAGGAATGAAGGAAGTGGGAGAACAGTATTCTGGGGGAAGGAGCATTTCCCTAGAGAAAAGGCTGTTGAGCTCCTGGCATAGGGACAGGGCTTTGCCAGACACACCAGGGTCACTGAATAGGCAAAGGCTCGGCAGGAAGGGTCAGCTGAGGGATTTGGTGCGGTGGGACCAGGGACAGCTGAAGAGAGTGAGTGGCAGAGGTAGATACAGGTGAGAGCTCCGACCTGAGGGATCCTGGCCACCCAGGGGAGGGCCCCAACGGTAAAGACATGCAGTGACAGAGTTCCCAATCTCAACACAGCTGACATGGGGTTAGACGACTCTTTCTGCACTGTCCGGCGTTGGGCAATATCCTTGACTTCCACCCACTAGATGCCACCTTTGCCATACACACACACACACACACACACACACCTGCCTTGCCGCTCCGTGTCGTAATAACCACAAATGTCTTCAGAATTTGCCAAATGCCCTCCAAGAGACAAAAGTCACCTCTCACTAAGAATCACCAGTGTATAAACAAGGGATGGAGGGGAGGTGGGAAGGTGAGGAGGGAAGGGAGGTCTGGGAGGTCTGGGAGGTCACAGCAGGGTGGCCATGCCCTGGCAGAGGGCAGAGATGATCCCTACAAGCACTGGTGACTCAGCAGATCCATGGGGAGCAGAGGTAGGGGCTCTTCATCCCTTTGAACTCTGTGGCGGCCCTGGAGCGCTATGGTGTCTCTAGGGAAAACTCAACAAAGGTTGAATGATCATCTGCCACACAACTTCCCAGGCCACGACCTAAGCTGCTAGGCAAAGCCTTCTGACCTCCCCCTCCCAACACACACACACACACACACACACACACACACACACACACACACACACACCATGGTTCCCTCCCCCACAGCCAGGCCTTTGACAGTCTGATTCCCATCAGGAGGCAGCCAGGCTTTTCTCTGACTTCCCTTAATCCTACCAACCACTGAGCTATGGTTCAGAGAGGCTAAGTGACTGGCCTAGGCCAGACAGAACTGGCTGGAGCAGAGCCAGGATTTCAAATTTCTCCCAGACCTCTGCTTCTTCGGCCACTCCAGTTCCCAAGCACACCGGCTTATCGGCTCAATTGCAGTGGCTGGGATAGCATCGAGCCAGCCGGGCTGTCCTGAAGCTCTGCTCACCTTCTGTGGGAGTGCTGTAAGAAGAGGTCAGAGCAACCACAGAGGCAAGATGGCTGCTACGGGTGCCTCGCTGAGGGGCTACATATGGGAAGGCTTAGAAGCCAGAAGAAATGACCTGCTTCCTGGCCCACAGTTACACACAGCACCAAAATGGAGGAACTGATTGGTCCCCCAAACAATCTTGGACATGGAGAAGGTGTGAGCCTGGTTGGCTCCAGATGGACTAGAAACCTAGAAAGAAACCACAGGGAGTGGTGAGCAGCCCTTTAGCTCACTACGGCCACCTACACAGACAGAGACTGGAGGAGGGGTGGGCAGAGCCCGTCCACCCTAGAACCCACAGCCGCAGCAACTTGAACTCCCATGTCAAAAGGTTAGATGCTGGACATGGTGGTACACATGTCTAATCCCCCTACAGGGGGGCAGAGGCAGTCGGATCTCTGAATTCAAGGCCAGCCAGCCAGGACCACACAGTGAGACCCTGTCTCAAACAAAAAGACCATCCCTATAACCACCTGCTCCATACCCCTTGCAGAGTTGAGGCACCTGTTCACAGGTCTAGAGAGTCCCCCAGAATGCACAGCTAACCTCAGACCCTAAAGGGAGGGTGTTAATATTCTGACTTGCCCCTTAGGGCTGCCCTGCGTCCTGACATAAAAGCCTGATTTAAGGAAAAAACCCCTCCTTCCTCTCTCTTCCTCTCCATTCCCATGAGGTGTGCACCCTCGACCCCCCTTCTTCCTCTCGGTCCTTCCTCTTTCCCTGTCTTTCTCTTCATCTCTCTATTATAATAAACTCATTTCCATGCAGATGCACCACCTGGGTTGTGAATGACATGCCGCTGCCCGCCGCCGCCACATCTGCCCAGCGTGTTTTCTCTCACATGTGGGACACCCTGGCCAGCTGGGGTCCCCTGCACTCAATATCACAACACAGGGGACTATGGACGGACACGAAGGAGGGTCAGGAGCCTCACAACCACTCCACAATGCTCTTGTCCCAAGACTTCCTCGAGGTCAGTCCTGGAAAGCTAGATGTGGAAGCCTAGCCTGGCCCCACCTGCACAGGCCATCTGGAGTCAGGCCCTGGCCCAACACCACACTGAGAATGTGGCCAGCATGCTGAACAAAGGGTGCCAGCAAAGCCAGTCAAAGAGGTCCTCCAGCCACCACTGTCCCCACACAGGCAAGACAGGAGTCCAGGATGGTGCTGACGTGAGGCGCTCACCACAAACACCCCAACATAGGTGCACACAGTCAACGCTGGACAGAGGGAGAACTCCCCTCCCCCTAGGCCCCCAGAGGACTGAGATCCTTAGAAGGCATCGGCTCCCAACAGAGCTGAAGTTGGGCGCAACATAAAGGTACCAGCACAGGCAAGGGGTTCAATCTCACAACTCCATCTCAGATGGGGAAGTCAGGGCTGGCAGGGAACCAGAGTTTACAGCAGGCAAAAGGAAAGCGGGGTCAATGTATTCCAGAGCAGACACAGACAGGGGTAAATCTGTTCCTGGCAGTTAGTGTAACGGAGGTGACACCACACATAATAAACAGGAAGCTCTGCACCCAGGGAGGTAGACCACAGGAAGCAGGGGCACTGGCCTTTCTGAGTGACCTTGGGCTGCACCTCTCCATCCACAAGCTTCCATGTCTCTTCTGCAGAAGAGGGGTCAGGAGAGTGTATCGTCTCACAGCGGGTCCCTGACTGTGCATCAAGAGCTGCACACACGCAAGCGCACGCACACATGCTCGCGCACACATACACAAGCGCACGCACGCACGCACGCACGCACGCACACACGCACCCACACCAGGCTCAGAGAAAGGGACAGTTCTGGTCACACAGTAAATAAGGATCACTAAAAACAGGAACCAGGCCCGCCCAGTTCCCAGTCCCTATCTCCTGGCCTCCCACAGCAAGGCTTTTACAGGCTACACCCCCATTCCCTTGCTCTCTGCTTCTCTCAAGCCTTCACTGGATATCCACTGTGGATAGGCCACATACTGGGCACCGGGGTGGGGGTGTGGGAGCAGATGAAAGCTCACAACAGCTTCTCCTAAGAAAAATGAGAGGACCCAGAAACATCTTATTCTTTGAGCAGAGATATCTCACTACCTTGCTATGGCTTGGCCATTATCTCCTGGGTTCAAGCAATCTTCCTGCCTCGGCCTCCAGAGTAGCGAGGTCTACAGGCACACACCACCACACCTCCATAGAGAAACACCAATCTGTTTACAGGACATAGTGAGATTTAGCTTAGTGGTAGAGTGCTCACCTAGCAAGCACCAGGCCCTGGGTTCGATCCTCAGCTCCACAAAAAAAAAAAAAAAGAAGAAGAAGAAGTAAACAGGACATAGTGAGCTACCTGATGCTAGGTATGAAACTGTACTTCATGGTTGGTTTACTGGTGTTCTCCAGCAGCACCTGATCATCTGGGGACAGAGACAGGGGACATTGAGGTCCTGGGGCAGCTGCACAAGGTCTAGGATCCAGGTAGGTCTCTCTCCCATTCTCCTATCCTTGCACTCAGTGGAGCTGTGGGGTCAAGTCCACCTCAGCTAGTTTTCTGGAGCAATCCCCAGCAGTCACCTTAGCCATGCTGCATCTTCTGCCCCCAGAGGTTCTGCAGCTAACTTGAGGGTGACAGTGTTCAGAAAGGGGCAGCAGGTAGGAGCCGGGAAGGCCTGTGCAGCCCCCGCCCATCGGTTCTGAGGCTTATCGAATGGAAGAATACATACTCAAGGGTCAGGGACTCTGAGCACTAGGGAAGAGGAACCCTAGAATGAACTAATTAATGACTACAGTATTTTGCCTTGTCCATTCTCAAGGCCCAGGACAGAAGTGATTTTCATTCTCTAAGGAGGGAAACAAGAGGCAGGTGGGTCCTAATCCTGAGGGCATAGGGGCATCGCTAAGGGTGACCTAATGAGGCTTGCCAATCACTCTAGCAACTCCAAGACTCCCAACTCCACCTACTCAGTTACCAAGCAAACTCCCCTCCAGGCCAACAAGACTCAAAATGGCACAGGGTTTGGAAAGCCAACACAACAGAAGAAGGATGGAGGGTTCATTTTTCCCCTCACTAGAGGCCGAGATGTCCTTAAAAAGACAACAGAGCAAACTCAGATTTCCAAAAAGGAAACACATCCAGAAGACAGAGAGCACCCAGAGGGATGAGACCTTCCTTGTATCATCCCAAAGTAGCCCCAGGCTGCATTCCAGAAAGCCACATCTAAGCAGGAGGGGCCTGTACTTCCTGGGGAGCCTCCCCAGGGGTCCACGATACCAGTATCATCTTGCCAAGACCCAAGGGGTGGGGATGTCTACCCAGCCAGGGCTTTCCCACGCTCCAGTGGAGACCCAGGTCAGCTGCAGCTGGAAATCTGCTAATTATCTCCTCCGCTGTTGCTGCCTACTGGGCCCTGCCTGCCCAGCTGTGAGAGGCATCCCCAGACCACCTGAGCCTCCTTCTGGATCTAGGCTTGCAAGCCATGCCATATGACCAGAGCAGAGTTCTGCCCCCAGATCATAAAATCCCAGGTTCTCCCCTCCTCCTCACCACCCCCCATCCCCAGAGCTGTCCCTGGGGCCACAGCCCGAGGCGCGGCTACTTACCCAAGTAGATGTCTCCGAAGGACCCACTGCCGATCTTCCGGCCCAGGCGGTACTTATTTCCCACACGCAGCTCCATGCTTCACCCTAGTTGTGGAAGCAGAAACAGGTCAGAGATGGGACCTCGAGCACCCGAGGGCCTGGCCCCTTCCTTCCCCCGCCACAGGCTGGTATTCCCCCTCTCACTGTCTGGGAAGTGATCTATCTGGCTTCACTTTGCTCAAGGGCAGCCAGGTGTCAGGTAGCCCTCATGCCCACACACCTGGGCACGGCTGAGGTAGTTTTAGAACAAGCTTCACTCAGTCCAGAAAAGGTGGAATCAGAGCCAAGGCCCAGGAAGAGAAAGCCAAGCGGACCATCCAATGAGAGCCTCCACAGGGCTAGGCTGGTGACCATGGGCTAAAGCCCTAAAGGAACATCAAGGACAAAGAGAGAACAGGGAAGAGCCAGGAGACCCAAGTCCTGCTTCCGGGGCTCAGCAGCGACTCTCCACCAACCCTAACAGGCTAAATGCCAAAAGTCTCCAACGTGCTTTATTTGCATGCACTCCAGAGGCACCTGAAGTACCCCCAGGGAGGTCCTAAACCCCAGAAATCTGACAGACGTAGGAGGAGCAGGGTCCATGGAGCAGCAGATCATCCTGAAAACTACCGTAGCCACCACCAAGTTCCAACCTCCAGGGGTGGGAAGAAGAAAAAGGGACTATGAGACTCCTGTGGGCACAGGGTACCCACCTCTACCATGCCCCTGGGATGCTAGGCTCACACAGGGTTAGGCTGGCCTGTTCCAGTAGGCCCCACATGAGAAGGTCCTTCATAATGCCTCCAATGCCTCCCAGGCTCTGTCTGCCCAGGATGTAGATAGAGAACCATTTCTAGGCCTCTCTGCAAATGTCTCTTTGGGTGGATTCTCAGGCAAGCTTCCTTGAAGTCACTGGTCGCCACAAGGCTGAGTAGCATCCCTTCTTCCTGAGATAGCTGGATACCCCAAGCCCTGGATAACAAGGATCGGGTCACCATGGCAGGATCCCTCTGTACTAGCCTGGCAGAGGTCTGGTTACAGTTCCAGGCCAGCAAAAAAGAAGACTCCAAGCCTGGAGGGCAGTTTGGGCTGCCGGAAGATAGGGAAGGGTAAACTACGGAATGGGAAAAAAACTGATCTCAGACCTCTGCTTGTTTACAGATGAGCTAATGTGAGCAAACAGGAGGGGACTCCTTCTGCAGATGGGACCCAAGCCTGGGGTGACCTTGCTGCCACCCAGCAGCAAATCAAAAGCAGCATTTCGCCTAGGATCAAACAGGGGTCACGTTAGCCCACCTGGTGGCCTCCTACCCAGAACTTATTTCACTCTAGGCTTGGGAAGGAAAACCGGAAGGGGAAATGGTAGCTGTGCCGGCTTGCTGGGGGGGGGGGGGGGCGGGGGCTGCCCCTTCCCTGTGCCAAGCCTACCCCTAGCCGCCAGGCCTGGAAGGAAGCTGGGAGAGATTCACTAGCTTGAATTCCTTGAGCAGCCTAAGAGCCAAGAGGTCCAAGCCAGGAGAGACACCTCAGCCGAGTACTAGCTCCCAGGGAACCACCACAGACACAAGGAAGTGGCTGCCACTGGGTGCCAGCCAGACTCTGGAATCTTCATCTAGGGCCTCTGCCCACATGGCTGGCCTGGACTCAGCTGAGCTGCCCTGGTTGCCAACGGCAGTAATGCACATCTGCGGAAAACCCACCAGCCTGGCACCACAGGTCCACACGTGGTCCAGCTTCCTGAGTGCACCCCCCACCCCACCAGGGAAGACGGGGGCAGAGGCTCACACTCGTGATCCCTATGGGAAATGAGGGGGGGCTGGGTGTGTACTCACAAACAGCCCCCACCTCCCCGCAGGGTTTCCACCAACGCCAACTCAGAGACCACACATGGCAGCTGGGGAAGCCACAGGTTAGGAAAGGAACATAAATATACTGCATCCTATATTATATAAATACCCACGCCAGGTTATATAAATACCAGTGCCCTCTGTCTGGGTGTCTTACATAAATACACTGCACATGACCCCCCCAAGCCCCTCTTCTCTGCTCACGGCTGTCTGCACAGAAAGGGAGAAAGAAGGCTACAAACCATCCACCATGCAGGACCTCACCAACGCCAGGGTCTCCCCACCCTGGAGACCCAGAGCCCTAGAAGAGTCTAGCCTGTTCCAGCCCTCCTCCACTTAAAAGCCCCCCACCCGAAAAAAAAAACCGGCTTCTTGGGGGGCTTCTTTAGGGAAGCAGAGTAGCTTTCCAAATCATCACTCTGTCTCCCCTACGGGAGGGGGGGGGCACAGTAAACAAAGTTTAAAAAAAAAAGGTGGTCATGAGGAGTCAAGACTTCTCAGCTGGTTAGAAAAAAATTACTAAGTACAACCAGCCGGGCACATAGGTAGTCCCCCCAACATACACACACACACACACACACACACACACACACACCACCCACCTTCCCCCAGGGCCAAGACCCTGGTTCATGAAACAGTAAAATAAAAACTGAAGGAATACCCTCAACCTAGGAAAGGCAGGCTTCCCAAACACAAGTAGTCATCGGAACTGTACCCCCTTCTCTCTCACTCCAAAGCCTCTTCCCAGGGGGAGGTGATGCCAAGGAAATATGTGGGAAAACTCTAGGCAAAGTAGGGGGAGGGGGCTGGCCTAAGTCGCAGCCCTGGCTCAGGCGCCCAGGCACCCAGCTTCAGAGGCTTGCAGCACAAGGCTGTCGCTCACACCGCAATGAGAATCCAGGCGATAAATAATCCCCTCCCTTCTTCTCGCCACAAAGGAAAACAAAGCCGGTGGCCTGGGTGACCACGCACCCCATCACTTAGGACCCCCGCGCGCCCCCACCCTACACGCAAACGGCCTCGCTGACCCGGAGCCTAGGGCGCAGAGGAGGGGCCGTGGCCGGCCCGGAACCCACGCGCCCCGGGGACCCCGGCCAGGCCCCTGCCGCAGGTCCCCCACCGCCCCAGCCTGGGGCCTGCAAAGCGCCCGTCCCCTCCGCGTCCCCGGCCGCGCCTTTGTCCTCACGGGCGGCGCCCCCAGCCCAGCGCGGACGCGCGTGTCCGCCCCGCGCTCGCGCAAGAAGAAAACACAAAGAGGCGGAGGGAGCCCCGCTTCCCCGGGCCCCCGATGCTCACCGCGCCGGGGCGGCCCGCCGGGGCGGATGCCAGAGGATTCGCGGGGCCGCGGGCGCGCCAGCCTCTCCCCGGCCCGCTGCGCTGTGCTCGGCCCGGCCGGGCTCAGGCTCCGCGCTTCACCGCCGCCGCCGCCGCCGCCTCCCGCCGCCCGCCCCCGCCGCCGGCTTGCGCGCTCCCGGTCCGCGCGCGCGTCCCCGCGGCTCCCATTGAGCCCCGGGCCCGCCCGCTGATGTCATCCCCCGCCCGCCGCCGCCGCCCCGGAGGATTTAAAGGGCCCGCAGTCCCCGGGAGCGCCGAGCTGACGCTGCCAGCCCCTAGATGAGGGGGACACACAAAACTCGGATTTTCTATACTCTGGCCTTCTTGCCCTATCTCCCGCCAAAGCTACGGGCTCCTAGGAGGACTGGCCAATACGCCTGGTGCTGCAAAAAGAGATTTGGGGCTCGATCGCCGGATGGTTGTGAAGAGAACACAGGCCAGGCGCTTTAGGCATAGGGGTGGAGGGGCGTGGACAAGGGAGGTAGCCAAAAAAAACAAAAAAAAACAAAAAAAACTTGGACAGACCCTTTTCTTGGCTCTATTCTCCCTGCCGCTCAGCTCCAATGTGGCAGGCCCTCAGATCCCAAATTATCTCACCCATTGAGTCCCCTGCCCCCACCAAGAACTCACACGTGAGTGAGTCAGGGGACCCAGAGGTGCTCATTCAGCCATGTCATCCCCCAGACAAGGCCTGGGTTTCCTTAACAGCAAAGGAGGAAGAAGGACTATCCCCTCCTTCAGGTCACGAGAGTTAATGAAGGCTTCCCACCAGCTTCCAGCACAGCCATGAAAGGTCCCAGCACAAGGCTATTAAAATGATGATATTTACACTAGGTCATGCAAAGCTCCAAATTATGACACACCTACATTCTCTCACACACAACTGTGACTGTGAGACACAGTACCTCTGATCACCTCATCCCATCCTGGAAGCATGTCCCTGAAAGAGTCGCTTCATAATAACTGCATCTTTTCCCCAAGGCTGAGGGACTTAATCAGATGCTCCCCAAATTGTTGGGAGCCCTACAGACCATGTCCTTCCACAGGACGCAAAACTGTGGCCCAAAGAGGGCAAGGGGTAGTATGCCCAGGCCCACACAGCCCAGCAAGATAGCCATGTTCTTCTTCTGGTGGTCCTGGGGATGCTGACCAGACAGCAGAAGAGTGAGGAGGAGCTGCTTTCAGAAGGCATCTGTGATGGTAAACTGGGCACTGGCTCTCTGTACCACCTTTGCCCAGGCAGAGACCACCAGCCAGATGGTGGGTTGAGCTTGAGCCTACATGGTGCTTCTTGGCTTGGTTTTTGTCAATTGATTCCCAATTGGCAGATTTTTGTATTACAGGCCCACATTCCTGACTTCTCTTGAAGCCTTGGCCACTCTGGGCACAACTCCTCAGCAGAGGTAGCTGGTCCTGGCAACAGTCAGCCCCTGTGGTCAGAGCCCAGGCAGGTGGGGGCCCTGGCAAGACTGAACAACAGAACACAGCAGGCACTAATCAATGTCCTCCTGTCTCCCCCCCCCCCCCCCAAACCTCCCAACCTGGGCCCAGCTTCCAAATGTGGGCCTGCTCTTCTTTAGCGCCAGGAGAGGCAGCTAGCTCCTTTAACCCTCCCCAGTGAAGTCAGCAGGCATTCATTCCAGAGTTTCCAGAAAGGCTCCTCAGCACTCACTCAGCAGCACAGGTCCACCTGTCTGGAGACTGGAACCCCATCCAGCTCTTCCTAAAGCCACTCTCCCCCATCCCCCCCTTTCCTGGACATCAAATGTCCTTTGGAACAAGACTTCTGTCTGCAGTTCACTGTCCCATCCTGTCACCTGCCCTCCATTCCAGGCGGGACTTGTGGCCTCTCCCTGGCCCCCACCCTCCCACTATGGAACCTCTGGTAGGTGTCCAGGGCAAGCTGGTCTTAGAGCCCCTAGCTCTAACACACACACAGACCTCCTGTGGCATACAGGGTTGCTGGGCCCAAGGTTCTTTCCCAGGTCTGTACCCCTTGGAAGGATGCTCCCCACACAGTTGCCTGTGGCCTGATCCTCTTCCTTCCTACACCCCCATAAGTCCAAGCTGTGAGTCCTCCACACAGATCTGCAGCTGAGCTCTAAGGGGAGACAGCCATGACGCAAAACCCTGCCAAGGAGAGGAAGGCGGGAGACTGCTCCCTAACAGAAATCCTGCCTAATGCCAGCAGCAAGGGCCCGCCTCAGTCTACTCTGCTTTACCTCTCTCTCAAAGGTCCCCCCTCTTCAACTTCCAGCTTTCAAGCCCAAAGGTATAGCCTGATGGCATCCCATAGCCACCCTCCATTCATTCACCCACAAGATACAGGCAGGCAAGCCCCCAGCTCGCAAGGGGCCACACTAGCTTTTTACAGTTCTGTGTTGTCAAGGGTGACAGTTCTCTCTCTGTTCCTTTCCACACTGGGCATTGTACTGTTTCTTAATTTCATACTCCTCAGGACCACTGGGCACTCCTGAGCACTGGGCTCGGGACTTAGGCATAACCCTGGACGTGCAGCACAGTTCAGATGAGACCAGGAGCTGGCAGAGAAGCTGGATTCTTGACTGTGGACATTCTGGCTTACCAAGTGTTCGGGACAGTCCTAAAAATGACCTTCCCCTGCATGTCCCGTCTGCAGCATTCTTGATTTTGGTTCCTCTGTTATGAGTCTCTGTCCTGGCCCTGGCCACTCAGTTGCCTGGCACACTTTCCTGAGAGCCATACACTTACCCATGCACTTCCCTGGGGCTCCGTGCTCAGTCCTTTCAAGAAAGGACTTCCCTGTCTCCTGATTTAAAATTCTATTGCTGGCTTGGCAAGGTGGCTTATTGAGTCAAGTGCTTGCCCCACAGAAAGCCTGAGGTCTCCAAGTTTGAGTCTCAGAACTCATGTTAAGATAGGAGAGAATGGATTATATAGGGTTGTCCTCTGACTTCCACATGGATTCCGTGGCATGTATGTACCCCCATGCACATATCATCGAACAAAATTGAAAATCAATTGTATAAAATTCCATCCTGGACCCCAGGCCCAGTGGGGTTTGTAGTGGGTAGCCATTCCAGCCTTGGCCTGGAAGTTCCAACCCCCATTGAGGCTTCGGTAACAGTCACACCCACAAGGCAGGGCTGAGAGAGGAGGGAGGCTGAAGACCCAGGATCCAAAGGAGAGGGATCTCTTGGTACCTGGACCCTGGACGCTGGAGGTAGACTGAGCAGAGTTCTCCAGAGAACACCGCTGGACTGCGCCATACCTTTGCCAGACCCTACAACCTATCTATCCCTTCATTTGTAAGTTACCCCACAAAATAAACCTCCCTCTTAAACTACGTGGAGTGGCCTTAATGTCTCTCCTGCACTCCACTGCCTGCTGACACTCAGCACTGTGACATGGGTGCTGCCTCTGTGCTGTTCTCGTCTCCCACTTAGAGGACTAAGGTACATAAAAGCAGGGAGTTGGTGCTACTTCAGGTCCTGCTATGTTGTGAATATCTATAATGGTGTCTGGCACCTGGGAGGCATTTAAGAAATAGCTGGTGAGTGAGTGGACTGTGAACAGGCCTCTCTGCTCTCCCTCTTTTAACCAAACATGAAGGGCTGTCCCCCAGTTTCAAACTCTAGCAACAGGCCACACTGCCAGCCTCGACTCATAAGAGGCTCACATCCACCCTGGGAGGAGGCAGTGGCCTGCCAGGGCTTCTTCACCCAGGCTTATGAAGGAATAAGCCCTTGGCATCTTCCTGACTCAGGCTCCATACTATCCAGTAAGGAAGCAAGTCCGGAGCCACGGAGGTGGGACAGGCACTTGCAGCCAAGCCTGGCAACCTGCATCTGTTTCCTGGGCCCCATGTGGTGGCAGGAGGTGTCCTCTGTCCTACACACACACACACACACACACACACACACACACACACACACACACACACACACACACGCAGGCATGTATGTGGGAGGCAGAGGCAGGCAGATCTCTTGAGTTCTACACAAAGAAACATTGTTTCAAAAAAACTATATAATAATAAATAAATAAACAAACAAATAGATACTTTAAAACTCCAGTCTCCCAGTTAGAGAACTGCAGGGTCCCAAGGGCCCTGTTACTCCCCTCCACTGTCTGCTACCCTAGAGACCCATGTCTAAGGAGGGTGGGGAGCTGGCTGGGGAGCTGGAAGCAAGAGTCCCTGAGGTTTTAAGAGGCTGGTTTCTGGGAATGGGCATAGTAATGCAAGCTTTCCTAGCGTTTCAGAAGCAGAAGCAGGAGTGAGTTTGAAGCCAGCCTGATCTACACTGCAAGCTCCAGACCAGCCAGGACGACATGGTAGAGACCCAGTCTCAAACAACAAAACCAAGAGATGGACCTGTAGTTAAGAGCTCATACTGCGTGTGTGGAAAACCCATGTCAAACACAATCACCTTAACCCCAGCCAGGGGATCCAATGCCTCTTCTGGCTTCCATGAGCACCTACACTTATGTGTACACTACCCGCCCCCCCCCATGAACATAATTAAAACTTAAAAAAAAAAAAAAAAAAAAAAAACCAGAAAAGAAGCTGTCTTCAAATGCTGAAATTCCTTAAAGCCTCCTCACCTCTTTTGTAAAGTGTGAGGTGACACGGAATTAAAAATCCACAAAAGCCACAAAAGAGCCGGGCAGTACACACCTTTAATCCCAGCACTCGGGAGGTGGGGCCAGGTGGATCTCTGTGAGTTTGAGGCCAGCCTGGTCTACAGAGTGAGATCCAGGACAGGCACCAAAACTACAGAGAAACCCTGTCTCGAAAAACCAAACCAAAACAAAACAAAAAAATAAATAAATAGATGGATAGATAGATAGATAGATAGATAAAATCCACAAAAGTTGCCTGATGGTGCAGGTAGATTTCTATAAGTTCAAGACTAGTCTGGTCTGCAAAGCTAGTTCCAGGACAGCCAGGGCTACACAAGAGAAATCTTGTCTCAAACAAACACCAACCACACAAATAAATAATAAATCCTCAAAAACAACTTTGCCCAGAAGAACGCCTGAGTAGTAGTTGCTTTTTCTGTTCTTAGGAGAGCTGACTTAAATCAGGGCCTCTTAACTGGGTTTCCTTTTAGTGCTGTAAGCTACATCCTGGTCACTTCCTGCCTCCTCATCCATCCTCTGAAGGACCACCAGCAGCCCCTTCAGGGGTGGACCAGGTTGGAAGGCTGCAGGCCTAGCTGGACCTGAACCTGAACTAAGTGGACTTGAACCTAGTGTCGCCCACCTTGCTCTGACCATCTGAGGTACCAGCAGGCAGCCCCTGGGTGTCTCCCCAGCCCCCTGAAGTGTATAGCTCACCTGTGTGTCCTGAAGAGTTGGCCCAGGGGCTTGCCAGCCTGTGGATGCTGCCCCGCTGCTGAATGGAGCACCAGCTCCCTGTCCTCAGACGATCCCTGAGGCTCCACCTGGCCCTGTGTTCTTCCCTTTAACACTCAGGCTGCTGGGTAATCCCACAAGCTACCCAGGTCAGGCTCCTCCTTCAGAGCCTGGAGGTAGAGCTTCAAGAGGCCTGCCTAGGTTTGAGTCCCATCTAGTCTTTGGACATCAGTGGTATCTTAGAGAACCCAAGTCGCTCTCTGGAGGTTGCATGAGCCGACCTGCCTGCACAGGTCCTCAGTCTCCCTGCCCTGTGCCCTGGGGTGGAGCTGATGGGAACCATCTCTTTGTTCCAGATCCAGGGTTCTGTGTTAGCAAATTCTCTGAGGATACAAGAGCCTGGGCTCAGTGGGGAAGGGCTCTCCTCTTGACATCCCCCACTCAAAACTGAGCTCTCCCGTCTCCTAGTACATCCCCATTGTACTCTGAATCCTGCCCCCAGCCTCTGCCTTTCACCCTCAGTTATGATACAACTACAGAAAAAATCCACTCTCCGGGCTGCGGCAATCTGGCTCCTAAGCGTCTCAGGCCCCCTCTCACACCTCACATACTGGTCTCTTTCGTTTCCTCATACTGCAAAGCCTTTGCCTAGGCCGACCTGGCCCAGTCTCTTCAATGGCTACCTGTAACCATAGCTCAAGTCACCTCCACCGTCCTTCACCACACACTACCGGACTCCGGTACTGTGGAGTTGAACCTAGGGCCTTGCAAAGCTAGAGCCTGAGCCTTAGCCTTTTGTTGACTTTTTGTTTTGAGGCAGAGTCTCAAATTCAATTGGAGGCTGGCCTTGAATTTGTAATCCTCTTTGTTTCTTGAGTACCTGGAAATCCAGGACTGCACCAATAGGTATGACTGTTGTTGTTTGGTTGGTTGGTTTGGTTTTGGTTTTGGTTTTTTGAGACAGGGTTTCTCTGTGTGGCTTTGGAGCCCTTCCTGGAACTCACTCTGTAGCCCAGGCCTGCCTCTGCCTCCTGAGTGCTGGGATTAAAGGTGTGTGCCACCACCACCTGGTGACATTTTTAAGATTTATTTATTTTATGTGTTTTGCCTGCATGTATGTATCTATCTATTGATGGTTTTGAACCACCATGTGGATGCTGGGAACAGAACCCAGGTCCTCTGCAAGAACAGTAAGTGCTCTTAACTGCTGAGCTATCTCTCTGGCCCCCAACCCCATGGTCATAAGTGGGCTTCTTCTCTGTCCTTTAGAAGACAGCTTGTGGCTGGCAGTGGTGACACATGCCTTTAATCCCAGTACTTGGGAAGCAGAGCCAGGCGGATCTCTGTGAGTTCAAGGACAGCCTGGTCTACAGAGTGAGTTCCAGGACAGCCAGAGCTATTACACAAAGAAACCCTGTGTCTCAAAAAAACAAAAAACAAACAAAAAAAACAAAAAACAAAAAAAGGGGAGGGGGGGAGGAGGAGGAGGGGGAGGAGGAGGAGAAACTCTAAAATCTCCCACGGACCCCAAAGACTCATTACCCCACCCTCAGCTCCACCCCACCTCCTTACATTTTGCCTGTCGAACCTCCCTGCCCCTCTGGGCTCCTCTAACAGCCACTCAGCACAATGTCCCTTGTTTGTAAGGCTGTCAACAGTCTCCAAAAACATCCTCTTCCACTCTGGGAAGTAAGGAGTCCCTCCTCAGGGGTGCACAACCACTTATTATCTGGGGCTGGAGTGAAGCTGATGACCCCCTCTTCCTCAGCTCCATGTGACTCGTGTCCTGGCCAGGTCACATGCCTGTCCACAAACACTTCCTGATGCCAGCTCCTTTGAGGGGCCTGAGAGACTTCACCCAGACTTCAGATCAACAGCAGGGCTTCTAATACATAAGAAAGATGGGCAACCAGTCTAGAAAGAACATTACAGACATGAGTTGCCCTCTTGCTCCATCCTCAGGGCATTCCATGACACCCTTTGCATCACCAGGCTAGTGCCACCACTGAGACACACACACACACACACACACACACACACACACACACTCCAGTGCCCAGATTGATCTCAAATTCCTAGACTCAAGGACCCTTGGCTCCTGTGTGTCTAGACAGAAGGTATACCATCATATCTAGCCACGTCTTTTTCTTTTTTCCCCTAAGACAGGGTTTTTCTCTATAACAGCCCTGACTGTCCTGGAACTCTGTGTGGACCAGGCTGGCTTCGAACTCACAGAGATTGGCCTGCCTCTGCCTCCAGAGTGCCGGGATTAAAGGTGTGTGCCACCGCCCAGCACTTTTGTTCTTAAGCTTAAGTGAAACTGCCCAGTGTTCCCAGTCAGACTGCTCCCTAAAATCTTACCTACAGAAAATCTAGGGGGGTTACAGTGTGGCGGGAGGGAGCTGGTGGGGCATGGAGGAAGGTAGGACTTGAGTGGTAGAGGAGGCAGGAGGCAGGGGAATAACCCCAGCAAGCACTACTTCAGCCATTTCCCACCCTCGGGAAGCCAGTCAGCTGACGCCCATGACCCACTCTCCCCTCTCCTCAGATTCGGATGGTCATACTCTCCAACGGCCCTGGGACTCTGACCAGAACATCTAGATTGTTCAGAACAGCTTTGAACCTTGCATGGAGATGGGGGTGGGAGAGACAGTCAGCATGTATGGGATGGACAATATGTCTGCTTGCCCCTTGGGTATTTCTAGTGCATTTGGTATAATTCCACAGCAACCCTATGGGTGGAAGGTAATCCCTCCTGGTATACAGGGAGAAAGCCAAGGCTAAGAGCTGAGTTTACATTCAGGAAAACCATGGAAGAGCAATGTGCTTCTTTCTATAGACTCACCTTGGTGCCTGGTGGGTCTCTGCTTCCTCGATACTTGACAATGGGGACCTGCCCCTGGTTCCTGAGATCCCTACTGAAAAATCCCTTTGCCCTTCTAGACACCACAAGCCTACTCCCCAGGGATGCTGGTGACCACCCAGGGAGCTGTGTCTCTCAAATGTGGTGGTGCACAACTTGAGGCCTAACTCTCAGAGGGTAGAAGCAGGGATATCTCTGAGTTCAAGCCAACCTGGTCTATGAAGGGAATCCCTAGCCAGCCAGGGCTACATAGTGAAACCCTGTCTCAAAAGAAAGAAAGAAAGAGACAGACAGACAGACCACAAACAATACAAAATTAGCTGTGTCCATGGTTGGACCTCTGCACCTAACAAGAACTAGTGAGCATAGACAGAAAGAAAAATAGAAAGAAAAACTACAACTTGTGTTCTTATTCAGCATCCAGTTTGGTCTTCTAGATGTTATTTGTTTACATGTAGGCAGGTACATGTTCACATGTGTGTGTATCCAAATGGAGGCCAAGGGCTGATGATGGGTGTCTTCCTCCATCAATTTCCACCTTATTTATTCTTATATTATTTATTTATTTATTTATTTATTTATTTATTTATTTATTTATTTATTTTGGATTTTCGAGACAGGGTTTCTCTGTGTAGCTTTGTGCCTTTTTCCTGGAACTCACTTGGTAGCCCAGGCTGGCCTCGAACTCACAGAGATCCACCTGGTTCTGCCTCCTGAGTGCTGGGATTACAGGCATGCACCACCACCGCCCGGCCTTATATTATTATTTTGAGACTGGATCTCTGTGTAGCCTGGGCTATCCTGGAACTCCCTAGGCAGACCAGGTTGGCCTTGAACTTCTGTCTGCCTCTGCTGAGAACCATCTTCTTTGGGGGCTAGAAGCCATGTTAATCTCTACATGGGGTCAGTCAGAGAACCTGGAATTCTCTGATTTGTCTAGACTGGCTGGCCAGCAACCCTAAAGGTCTGCCTCCCCAGCACCAGGAAGAGAGATGGTAGGTGCTGCACCCTCCTTTTTCACATAGCATTGGGGCTTAAGCTCAGACCTCACATTTATCCATCTCCCCAAGCCATCTCTCAAGACCCTGAGGATTCTATTGGAATATTTATAATGTACTCCTACCATAGAAGAACTTACATGCTGTAGACATGTAAGTATAAAACTACAAAATGCATGCTCTAAGTATTTTTTACAGGCTAGACAAGTGGGTCACATGTGCCCACGTGTTCTTCCCCGGCTACTCTAAGGTCATGCTGGGAGGCTGATTTTCAAAAATCTTTCCTAACCATAGTTTCCTGTCTCGGAACTGGCCTGGAAATGACTCAGTGGATAAAAAGCCGGGCTACTTGAGTCTCATCCCTGGAACTCACATGGAAGGAGTGAACTGAGTCATCTTCTAATACGTATACCACACATGTAGCTGTGGCATGCACCCCGTTCACACACGCACTAAGCAAACCAACATATAAATAAATGTATTTAAAAACTGTGGGGTGAGCCGGGCAGTGGTGGAGCACACCTTTAATCCCAGCACTCGGGAGGCAGAGGCAGGTGGATGTCTGAGTTCAAGGTCAGCCTGGGCTACAGAGGGAGTCCTAGGACAGCTCTGTCGGGTTGGGGATTTAGCTCAGTGGTAGAGTGCTTGCCTAGCAAGCACAAGGCCCTGGGTTCGATCCTCAGCTCCAAAAAAAAGAAAAAGAAAAAAGAAACTCTGTCTTGGAAAACAAAAACAAAAACAAACTAACAAACCAAGAAAATCTGGCTGGGTATTAGGCACACTCTCAGGAGAAAGAGCCAGTCAGAACAGAAACAACATGCTGGTCCTAGATGGCCTAGGATTGGGTCCTAGCTTACTGGGCCAGTTTACTACTCTGTGCCTCAGTTTCCCCATCTGTAAGATGACAGTGTACCTCATGGCATTGCTCTGAGGGCTGGATGTACTCTGCAAACACAAGTCCCTGGGTACGATTTCTAGCATAAAAATAAACTACGGACGGGATGGAGCTCGCTTGGTGGGGTGCTTGCCGAGCACGCAGGGAAAGCTCTGGGTTTAAGTCCCAGCACCAGAGGACCAGAAAGTTCAATGTCATCTCAGCTCTATAGCAGGCTCCAGGTAAGCCTGGGCTACATCTCAACAATACACAAGCTTGGTACTGCTGTAAAGGACACCAAGAAACGGCAGGCCCGAGGCTGGCCAGGAGCGGCAGTGGTCCATTGCTTTTGTTGTTCTGTTTCTTCAGACAGGCAGTGCTGCTAAGGGAAGGGTGGAACTCGCAAGCTCCAAACTCTTCCTCCTGCCTCCCCCTCGAGCGCGGCTGGCATTCCAGACATGAACCTCCAAGCCTGTCGGGAGGTTTGGTTCTCAACCAGATCAGCGGAAGAGAAGTGAGTGGGTCTCAGGCCCAAGGCAAGGGACTTGACTGAGTCCTGGGCCTCATCAGCATGCTAACTGTGAAAAAAAAAAAAAAAACTGTAGCTACAATGGGGCTGGAGAGATGGCTCAGCGGTTAAGAGCACTGACTGCTCTTCCAGAGGTCCTGAGTTCAATTCCCAGCAACCACATGGTGGCTCACAACCATCTGTAATGAGATCTGGCGCCCTCTTCTGGCCTGCAGGTATGCATGCAGAACACTGTATGCATAATAAATAAATAAAGTCTTTTTAAAAAATTGTAGCTATAAAATGAAACCTATTGTCTGTGAACAGGAAGGCAACTGCCTTCACACTGGTAAAGTCAGAGCACCACCCACCTACCTCCCTGAGGTATCAGGCCAGGTGGGAAGGGACACCTGATGGGCTGCCGGTCCTAACTGCAGACTCCTGAAGCTTCACTGCAACCCCAGAACTAGGCTTTGCTTCTCATCTCCTGGGAACAGGGCAGAGTACAGGAAAACTCAGAACCCGAGGGGGCAGATGCAGGGCTGGGAGCAGAGGGATGTGACCGCCCACCCTAACCGGCAAAACTGCAGCTCCCCCTGAGTCCACCGCCACTTACTTTGGAAGATGGTTAGTTAGTGAGCTCAGAAGGTGAGAAGCAGGGTGGGGTGCATGACCAGAAGTCGATGGGACCTCCTGAAGTAGGAGGCCTGGCTTCCTAGGCAGGTGGAGGCAAGACCCAGTTCACAGAGGAGGAAGTAGACACTCAACAGAGACTCCTGTTTTCTCTAAGTAAGCCTTAGCTGGTCCCAGGGCAGTGATGACTCACCCTCTCTCCTCCTTATCCAGTCAAGCTCTGAAATCCTGTGTGCATGGGCCACAGCAGCCTGTGTAGAGGTCAGAGGTCAGAGCTCTCTCTTCCTACCATGTGGATCCTGGGAGTCACACTCAGATCTTCAGGCTTGGCAGCAAGTCATTTACCCTCTGGGCCATTTCCCCAGCACCTCCCCTGCATGTGGAATTTTAATTTTTTTTTTTTCAAGATAGGGTTTCTCTGTGTAGTTCTGGCTGACCCTGGAACACACTCTGCATACCAGGCTGGCCTTGAACTTGAATCCTGAGTGCTGGGATTAAAGGCATGCACCACCACCACACCTGGCTTTAAACTCATTTTTAATGATTTATTATTTTATGTGCATTGGTGTTTTGCCTGCATGTGTGTCTGTGTGAGGGTGTCAGACCCCCTGGCACTGGAGTTATAGACAGTTGTGAGCTGCCATTGGAAGTGAACCTTGGTCCTCTGGAAGAGCAGTTAGTGTTCTTAACTGCTTAGCCATCTCCCCAGCCCTGGGGGGTGGGGGTGGGGGAGCGGTGTTTAAGACAGATTCTCACTACCTCAGGCTGGATTCAAACTTAAAACGTAGCTGAGGATGACCTTGAACCTCTACTCCAGGGCTGCCTCCCCGTCCCTAGTGCTAGGACTACAGGCGCGAGCTACCACACCCAGGGCTTCCTTCAACGAGGCTAGTGCTCCACCATTTGGCTACTTCCAGCACACCCCCTTTGATTTTTTTTTTTCTTTCTTTTCTCCCCAAGTTTCTCTGTGTAGTTTTGGAGCCTGTCCTGGAACTCACTCTGTAGACCTCGAACTCACAGAGATCCACCTGGCTCTGCCTCCTGAGTGCTGGGATCAAAGGCGTGCGCCGCCGCCGCCGCCGCCGCCGCCGCCACCACCACCACCTGCCACCACCGCCCGGTCCCCCCTTTGATAATTTAAAGACGAGGGCTCATACAGCCCAGGCTAGAGCAGAGAATGGCCTTGAACTTCTGATCTTCCTACCTCTACTTGCCCAGGGCTGGGATCACAAGCCTGCACCATCCTGCCCACTTGCATCTTGAACAAGTCTTACCCTCCTAATCCTCATCCGCTGGAGAGTTGATTACAAAGCCCTCTCGCCTCCTCTGCTTCCTTTCTTCCACTCTGAACCTCTTCCTTAGCCTCATACCAAGAGGCTGACTCTACACGCCTCATGCTCACTGGCCCTGTCTCCTAGGACACTGTGTCTGCCCCACAGAGCAGACCTGCACTGTCCCTCCTGGGGCCTGCCCATTTGTTCCAGTCCAGAGACCACCCCCCCCCCAATTCTGGGAGTCCTCCCTCTCCTCTGCAGCTCCCTTGGTCCAGGCCCCAAACAAACAGTCTCCATCTGTTCTGCTTATTAGCCCTTTAAGCCTCATACACCTGGGAAGAAAGTAGCTCTCTGTCTCAAGTCCCCAGAACAAGAGGCTCTTTTCCAAGATCCCACTGTAGAGGGGAGGGCTCCTGCCCTCTGCGCCCCAAACAGCAGCTTTGTCTACCACCTCCATCTCTCCTCACTTCCTCTGAGGTTCAGAATGCACCCAACCACCGCCCATCCCTCACTTGTAACACTATGCAGCCATTAAAAAGGATGATTACACGTATGGGGATGACTAATGGCAACACCAGAAGATGCTTCTACGTTGGCGAGAGAAAAGCAAGACACAGGAACTGTAAATACAGTACGAGAGAGCGACGCCAATATCCCTGAGCACAGGAAAAATAAAATTAAAAAAAAAAAAAAAAAAAAAGATTGCAAGGACATACACCCAAATCCCTCCGCGCTTCAGTTTGTCTCAGTAACACCGAGGACTTGGTCCCTAGCTCTGTCGATTGAACAAATAGCACTCAGTGCTTCTTTCGAAGGACAGTATCCCATAAAACATCTGTGAAGTATCTGAGACTGGCTCCTTCCGATTCAACTTCCCGAGCCCCAAATCCCTCCAAGGCCTACGTTTTTTCAAGTCCCGGTAAGTCTGTCTAAGAGACAGGGAGAGTTTGGGAGCGGGGTACCTCCGGCCACCCGCCCCCGGCTCTTTCCTTGCTTTGCCATGCCGGGCCCCTGAGCTCCTCCTGTGGGGCTTACCTGCTGCAGGGAGGTCAGCCTCCGCGGTTCGAAGACGCGCACACCTGTCACCCCAGGTGAGGACTCGCCAGCCAGCCCAGAGCCCCGGAGGAGGGAGCCGGAGGGGGCGGGGCGTGACGTCACCGAGGCCCCGCCCCTGACTCCCGGTCCCGCCCTGGCTTCCCAGCCCTGGGGGTTCGTGGTTCTCATGCTTGTTGGGTGAGGTGCTGGACACTTCTGTCGACACTCACGCCCTGCGTGCCTGGGCTCCCCGCCATCTGCCCTGCCTCCTTCCCCCCGCCCACTCCCCTGTTAATACAGAGCCGTCAGGCTCCAGGTTGAAGCTATCTGTGGGTGAGGAGGAACCTGGGGCTGGGATCAGGGATCTGATTCCCAGAAAGCTTTCTACTTTTTGTACCAGCTCCCTCTCCCGCCCACCGGCTGCGCCCCCCGCCCCCCATCACTAAGAGATCCGGGATTTTGGAACGCTGTGAGTTGGGTAAAGGTCTCCTGGTGGAGATCGTCCTACAAGAGGTGTCTTTGGCCAGGCGGCGGTGGCGCACGCCTTTAATCCCAGCACTCGGGAGGCAGAGGCAGGCGGATCTCTGTGAGTTCGAGGACAGCCTGGGCGACAGAGCGAGATGCAGGACAGGCTCCAAAAGCTACACAGAGAAACCCTGTCTCGAAAAACCAAGAGAAAAAAAAAAAAAAAAAGAGCTGTCTTTGGAATTTGCGAGTCTCCCCAAATCTTTGAATAAACGTGTTTGCCTTGGACCAGCAAGTCTATTTTTGGAAATCTGTCCTAATAAAGTCATCTGGAATACACGTATTATAGAGATCTTTATGCTGGTAAAAACTGGAACTAATCTAAATGACCAACAAAGTGGAGGATTGCTGAACAGCGCAAATACACAGTGGAATATTATGCAAGCATCAAAGGGTATGTTTACAAACAGCTTATGATAATATGAGGAAATGTTATAATATTAAGAGAATTAAGAGCAGGATGTGGATATAGTCACAGTCGGAAACAAAACACAATTTATGCACCGGGAAGAAAATGCTCACTATGCCCTTTGTGGGTGGAGGCACGACCAGGCTTGCCCAGCCCTTCCTCCCAACATCTAATGGGCTTTATTTCACGTTCTCTGCCTTTGTTCTTGTGCTGAGGGGCTTTGTACATGCGAATCAAGCCCTCTCCCACCGAGGCACCTTCCAGCCTGCACTCCTAAAAAGTTCCCTTTAGCTGCTCCTACCTCTCCACAAACAGCCTGAGGGAGACTTCCTATGTTAGGAGGAGGAAATGAAGGTCTGAGAAGCTGCTTCTCCAGTCACCTGACTACAAAGGGTCAGAGAAGGGCTACTTTGTCCCAAGGCCAACAAGGCCTCTTAAGCTGATTTCTGGGCAGTACCCAGGCCAGAAGGGCTACCAGCCTCAGATTTGGGCTAAAGGAATTGGGAGGTGGTCCGTGACTCAGGGAACCACCTTGTGCTGGGCCTGCCCTCCTCTAGAGGCCCTGGGGTGACAGCTGCAGCTTGGGACAGGACCCTGGGGGCAGGTGTGGGCGCCAATAGAGAACCTGCTCCCAGGTCCTTTAATAGCTCTCCTGGGCTTTCTGACTAGGTGCAGTAGTTAAGATCAACCCTCGGAGGGCTGAGGCAGAAGGATTGAGTTTGGGGTCATCCTATCTCAAAAAAAAAAGTGGGGGATGGCTGGAGAGATGGCTCAGAGGTTAGGAGCACTGACTACTCTTCCGGAGGTCCTGAGTTCAATTCCCAGCAACCACATGGTGGCTCACAACCATCTGTAATGAGATCTGGTGCCCTCTTCTGTATACATAATAAATAAATAAATATTCTTTTAAAAAAGGTGAAGAAAGGAAACAGACATGTTTCAGAAATATCTTTGACAAAAAGCTGCTTTGCTGAGACCAGAACACCAAGCAGCATGCCCCATCATTCCACACTCCTTCACGTTCAAGTTTCCCTAATCTGTCTTTTTAGTGTACGCACACACACAAAAAACACACACCATACACACCACATGCACACCATACGCACACACCATTCACACACACACCACATACACATACACCACACACACATGTACACCATACACACACATCACTCACACACACACACCACATACACACACACCATACATATCACTTACACACACATACCATACATACACACCCTATACACATACCACACACACCACCAACACCAAGTGCCCTTTCGGGACTGGAGAGATAGCTCAGTAGTTTACTCTGCTGCTGGGTTCTCTTACAGAGAACCCAGGTTCAATTTCCAATATCCACATGATGGCTCACAACCATCTGTAACTCTAGTTCCAGGAGATCTGATACCTTCTTCTAACCTCCATGGGCACTGCACGCATGTGTGCAGACATACATACAGGCAAAGCACCCAAACAACTAAATAAAATTTTTTTGTTTGTTTTTCGAGACAGGGTTTCTCTGTGTAGCTTTGGGCCTTTCCTGGAACTCGCTCTGTAGCCCAGGCTGGCCTGGAACTCACAGAGATCCACCTATCTCTGCCTCCTGAGTGCTGGGATTACAGGCGAGTGCCACCACCGCCCGGCTAAAATAATTTTAATACATTTTAAATTCTAAAATAAACAAATAATATCCCTTCCTCCCTGCCACCTGCCCCCTGGACTCTCCTTCAGGAAGCTACCACATTTTGCCAGAGATGACAACGGAATGTATGGAAAGGTTGGGTTTCACCCCTAAGCTCCCCCCACATCTCCGCCCACCTCACCCTGCCCATCCCCCACATAATAGTTACCAGCCCCAGTCTATCTTTTTCTTATTTTTCTTGTGACCAGCTCCTGGCTACTATTCTTAGTCATATCTACATTACATTGGTGATTTTTTTTGTTTTTCTTATTTATTTCTAGGGATTTTTTTTTTCCGAGACAGGGTTTCCCTGTGTAGCTTTGTGCCTTTCCTGGAACTCACTTGGTAGCCCAGGCTGGCCTCGCCTGCCTAAAGGCGTGCATCCCCACCGCCCTGTGGATCTTTACATATTAAGGAAAGCATGATTGTCCCCATTTTTTTCTTCTGGACCCCTGTAGAGATTTTGATGGTGGGTGCTTCCAACTGGAGTTGCAGGGTTCTTTTGGGATCAGTGGCCCAGAGATCTGGGCTTCGGCTGGGGCTCACAGAGCTGTGGCTGAGGTTCTGGCCTGGGGCCTTTCCCCTTTTTAGAATAGAGCTACTGACTGACCCTCAAAGCTCTGTTCCCAACGTTTTTTGGTTTGGTTTTAGACAAGAGCACAGACTGGGCTGGAACTCATGGTCCTTCTGTCTTGGCCTCCTGAGCACTGGAGTTGTCTGTCCATGGTTATTTGGTGCCCATCACGTCTCAGGACAGGACCCACACCTGCAAGCAGACCCAGACTTTGCTCTCATCCTCTGACACCTGGCCAGGGCCCTGAGAATTCCTCATTCCATAACAATGTCCACCCACCCCAAGCATGCCACGGCCCTGTCTCTCTTGCCCAAGGGCAGATATTCATGTTGTCCTTGACCACAGCTCAAATCACACCTCAGGCCTTACTCAGGTGGCAGACCAATTCCTCTGCCTTTACTCCATCATGGCAAACTCCTATGCATACTTTGAAGCCCAGCTGTGGTGCTCCTTCCTCCGGGAAGACTTCCATGATTGCTACCTTCTCTCTTTGATCTCTGATGGCCCCTCCATGTCTGTACTCACCAAAGCAAGAGCTGAGGCAAACAGACTCTCCTGTCAAGAATTACCAAATGATTCATTAAAGGCAGGCCCCCTGGTGTCCCGGGCCTCCATTCCCTCGTTTTCAAAGGACTATCATAGAGATTCAAGGAGTCAGTTTGCACCCAGCATTGAGCTCAGCCCCTCTGTAGGAGCCCCACAACGCCTCCCTGTTGAGGACTGGTTTAAAGAATAAAGATATGGGCCAGTGAGATGGCTCAGCAGGTAAAGGTGCCTCCCCGCTAAGCCTGATGACTTGAGTTAGATACCCAGGCCCACATGATGGAAGGAGAGAAATTTAGACTGAAAACAGATGCCACCTCCATGGCCCAGCTGGCTTACCTACTGGGGAGCACAGGAGTCTACCGGAACCAGGAGCAGAAGTTGGCCCGTGGCTCCTATCAAGCCCCAGACAAGGGCAGGAGGATCAGAAGTTCAGTCTAGATTTTCTGCTCATTTGCCCAAAGCAGACCATTGTTTGCCT
Source organism: Onychomys torridus (assembly GCF_903995425.1). NCBI lineage: Eukaryota > Metazoa > Chordata > Mammalia > Rodentia > Cricetidae > Onychomys > Onychomys torridus. Next base: position 44,651,472 of record NC_050458.1, read on the forward strand.
AATTCACTGCATTTTTTGAAGGGCTAAACAGCCTGTGTCACAGGGCTATAATGGCTGGCCCTGGCTCACCAGCGATTTGGAGTTTACACCAGATGAAGCCAGCATGTTCTGGCTTTCTGAATAGGCCAAAATTTGTCAGGAAATGTAATTAGCTGGTTTTTTGTTGTTGTTGATGGTGGTGGTTTTTTGTTTGTTTGTTGGTTTGGTTTGGTTTTCAAGACACGGTTTTTCTGTGTAGCTTTTGGAGCCTGTCCTGGAACTCACTTTGTAGACCAGGCTGACCTCAGAGTTCACAGAGATCCACCTGCCTCTGCCTCCCGAGTGTTGGGATTAAAGGCATGCGCCACCACTGCCCGGCTGTTGGATTTTTTTTTTTTTTTTTTTTTTAACAAAATCATCGGGATGGCTTTTCTGATTGAATTATGGCTTCTCCTTTCAAGATTTGCTTCCCCCCTCCCTATAGAGCTTCCCAAGCTGGCCCAGACCTCTCTGTGTACAGCAGGATGGCCTGTGTTGTGAACAACGAAATATCTCAGTGTCACACAAAGGAACACACAAAATGAAAGCTCTCCACAAGGCAATTCATTTTGCAAAACTTGGGCTCTAGAGCTCACATGGGGCTAACAACACACCAAGACCAACATGGCTTCTGCCTTTCATCCCTGGCTTAGGTGGCGATTCAGTCTCCTCTCCTTGGAAGGAGCTCAACATCACAATCTGACAGGACTGGCTGACTACTTGTGGAAATGGGACTCCTTTCTGGGTTAATACCTTCAATAGAAAAAAACAAAACAAAACTACTTTTTGTTTGTTTGTTTCTCTGTGTAGCTTTGGTGCCTGTCCTGGATCTCGCTCTGTAGACCAGGCTGGCTTCGAACTCACAGAGATCCACCTGGCTCTGCCTCCCAAGAGCTGGGATTAAAGGTTTGCACCACCACCACCCGGCCAAAACTACTTCTTATACCTGGAACTCACTCCATAGACCAGGCTGGCCTCAAACTCATTCGATACTACCTGCCTCTGCCTCTTGAGTACTGGGGCCAAAGGCCTGACCTACAGGCAGCTTTTGACTCCATTTTGGGGGAGAAGGATGTTAGCAGCCCCTGGGTGGACTCAGAAACAGTACCGCCCATCCAGCACGGACTGATAAATTACTCGGGAACAGAGAGGGGACTCCCTACAAGTTTATTGGGAAGAATTGAGACCCTGGGGTCACATAGCTGGGCTTTAGACCTTGGATAGGGCCTGGTCCTTTCGCAAAAATGTTCTGTGGCAATCCCAAAACAAGACCTTGAACTTTGTGTACAGGAAGGGTAGGGACCTCTTCTCCAATCGGACTTCAGTCTCATCTTAGTGCTCCCGCACTGCCCACCCTTTAGTGATCCTGTCCTGGGTTACTTCTTGCCTGGAGAGGTGGAGGGAAGCACAGGCTGCAGGGCAGGCTGGGGGTAAGCCATGTCTTCCCCGTGAGGGCTCCAGGCTTCAGTTTTCCCACCTGTAAGTTGGGGGTAGGAATTCCACCTTGAGGACCTCCCAGAGATAAGGCCCAGTGCAGACATCTTGGGGGGAGTCCTTCCTCCCACATGTGAAGGGCTCGAGCAGACTCTGAGAAGTCTGAGGTCCATGCAGCCTTCTCTATCCAGAGCTCGACCTGAGCATAACCAAGGGGAGGCTCTCTCTAAAGAAAGAAGTTCTTGGAACTTCTTAAGGATGATGGGACAGTGATGGAGGCGGTGATGTCATAGCTCTGGCCGTGCCCTGACATTCCAGCAGCTAGGGCAGGCTCAGTAACTGCTGAGCAAGAGTCCAGCCAACTGCTGCAGGGATGATGACCTTGGCCCTGTCCCCTGGTATGCCCCACCCACAGGCTTTGAATCTTGATGACACCCTCTCTGGCTGACAAAGTACATCCCATGGGAATGACTGCTTGGTAGGTCACATTTTCTTGGTTGTAACCAAAGCACAGAGAAAGGTAGACACTTACCTCAGGTCACACAGTAAATGTGGGACAGGGTCTGAACAGAGGACGATGTACTACTCTCCTGATCCTGGCTGTACATTCAATGCATGCTGGGTAGTATCTGGAATTTGATCTGAAAAGCACCTGTGTCTACGTGGGAGGCTCTTAGAAAAAAAATCAAGGTCAACCTTGAAAACAAAACTGGAGGTCATCCCCAGAGGAGAGAGTCTGGAGGTAGGGACAAGGCAGACTTCAGGGTCTAGACTGTAGCAGGGGATCCTGGGTAGGTCACTTCTTCTTCTTCTTCTTCTTCTTCTTCTTCTTCTTCTTCTTCTTCTTCTTCTTCTTCTTCTTCTCCTCCTCCTCCTCCTCCTCCTCCTCCTCCTCCTCCTCCTTCTCCTCCTTCTTTTCTTTTGTTTTTTTCCAGACAGAGTTTCTCTGTGTAGCCCTGGCTGTCCTGGAACTCACTCTATAGACCAGGCTGGCCTCAAACTCACAGAGATCCTCCTGCCTCTGCCTCTTGAGTGCTGGGATTACAGATGTGCGCCGCGACCACTTGGCTGGGCCTCTTGAGGCAGGTGCGGGCACCCACAGTTCAGGGTCCCCAGAGGTGTGCACAGCAGCTGTGTGGGAAACAGACGGGACAACTCCCAAGCTTCCTGTGTCCAGTGGGATCCAGAGGGTCTCGTTCAGTGTGACTCAGTGTGGAGGCTCTGGAGGTTGGGCAAGAGGACCGGGCAGGACATGGGAGTGTTGGCTGTGTCCAACCATCTCATCAGCCTTAATTCCTCGCCTTGTCTTGCTCCATGTCCACACTCCTTGCCATTACCTTTTTGGTTTTTGAGACAGGGTTTCTCTGTGTAGTTTTGGAGCCTGCCTCTGTAGACCAGGCTGGCCTCAAACTCACAGAGATCGGCCTGGCTCTGCCTCCCAAGTGCTGGGACTAAAGGCGTGCACCACCACCACCACCACCCGGCCTTTGGTTTTTTGTTTTGTTTTGTTTTTTTGAGCTGAGGATGGAACCCAGGCCTTGTGCTTGCTAGGCAAGCGCTCTCCCACTGAGCTAAATCCCCAACCCTGCCATTACCTTTTGAAGACAGTCTCTCTCCCCTTCCACAGTTTTAGGCAACTGTCTTTATGTATGTATGTATGTATGTATGTATGTATGTATGTATGTATGTATGTATTATGTATGTATTTTCCACAGCATCTCACTGTGTATAGCACTCTGTGTATGGAACTCTCTATGTAGACAAATAGATGGGGTTAGCCTAGAACTCACGGAGATCTACCTGCTTCTGTCTCCCAGTGCTGTGATTAAAGGCGTGTGCTGCCACACATAGCTCAACTTTTTTTTTTTTTGGTCTCATAGCCCAGGTCAGCCTTGAACTCCTGGTCCTCCTGCCTCCACCTCCTCAGTGCTGAGTTTATAGGTGTATGCCACCCCAAACAGCTTTCTATTTACTTTTTTTTTAGTTTTTTAAATGAAAGTTCCTATTAAAATAGTAATGACGCAGACACCACGTGAAGCTTGCTATTTCTAAAGTCTAATGATGTCATACACATTCACGCTGCTCTGCAAACATCGCCACCATCTGTCTCTGGAACTTTCCATCACCTTAAACCAAAACTGCACCCTTAAAACACCAACTCCTGGGGTTGGGGATTTAGCTCAGTGGTACAGCGCTTGCCTAGCAAGTGCGAGGCCCTGGGTTTGATCCTCGGCTCGAAAACAAAACAAACAAACAAACAAAAAGTACCCCACCAACTCCTAGCCACTCCCAGCCCCCCCAACCCACCCTTCCTCGGTCTCTATGAACTTCTTCACTCCAGCAAATGGACCCAGACACACAATCTCCCCCTCTCTTTGTTTTGTTTTTGGGGGGGGGCGAGAAGGAGCAGACTGTGTTAGGGTTCCAGCCTTACGTATGCTAAGCAATCACTCTGCTACTGAGCTATACAACCAGCTCTAACCTGTTCATTTCTGAAACTCTAGGACAGGTGCCTCCTCTGGGAATAAGACCAGGTATTCAAACAAGAAGCTTTAGGGCTCACTGGCCTCCAGTTCAGACCCCAACCCTGGCTGAAGCCTCAGCTCTTTACCAGCCTTGTATCGCTGGGCTCTCTGCTCACAGTTGGAAATTCTTCTCATTGCTTTGAAGTCCATAATAGTGGTGATGATGATGATGATGATGACCATGGCGATGACGTGACAATGATGATGATGATGGTGGAGGTGGTGATGATGATGATGGTGGAGGTGGTGGTGATGATGATGGTGGAGGTGGAAGTGATGATGATGTCGGTGGTATGGATGCTGCTGCTGCTGCTGCTGACAATGAGCAGGAGGAATCTCAGGGACCGGCACCCTCTCTGGGACTGACACCCTTCTTGGCCAGGGTGACCTCCAGAGGCCAGCATCATGTCTTTCTCACTCTCTGACAAGACTGGGCTCAGCTGAGTTGAATGTGGGGTGATGGGAGAGGAGGTCTCCAGTTCTCACCTTAAAAGCACCAGCTCATCTCTGCCCCTCCCTGCCCCAGACACCCTGGTTGTCCCTGCTTTTCTTTTTTTCTCTTCTCAGCTTTGGGGTCCTGGAATCCTGGGATACTCCCAGCTTCCCCGCTGCCCTCCACTTCTGGCCCTCGGTTCCTGTGGCTGAAGGGCCTTCACGGTCTTGGCTGGATCACACAGCGGAGGAAGTTGTTCAGACAGCCTTCCTGGCAGCCCCAGCTCTGTAACCATCACATGCTACCTGGGCCACTGGGGAGCTCTAGAGAAACTGAGGCATGGAACAGTGTGCTCTCTAGGTCACCTGTGGTAAACCTCACTCTCCTCGACATCCTCTGGGCTCATGGGCTACGTAAGGAAGCTACTTGTAGAACCCCTGCACAAGGAGATATCCAAAGCTAAGCTGAGCCAGGCTCAGTCTTTCCAGGTGGTGGCTAAGCCTCAACTAACTATAAAGAGGATGCAAGATGGCCACGCCCCTCAGTGGGTGGGGCTGACATACCCAGAGAGGCAAGTCCTTCAGGTCAGGCAGGGCTCTGTGCATATCTCCCCTGGCTTTCCTTTTCTGTGGCAGCTCAATGTAGACAGGCCCAGAGACAGGGAGGGTCAGGCCTCTGTGGCTCTCTGAACCTCAGGATCTTCCTCTGCCTTGGATGGCTGCTGTGCTGTGTTTCTGGGATGGCTGGGTCACAGGGGCTACAAAGCTGCAACCTAGCTTTGTTCTTCCTTCCTGAGAGCAAACGGAGAGCCTATGGCTCTGGGGAGGGCAGTGGCTGATTGTTGGAAGCGAAGAGCAGAGGCGGTGGTTAAGGGTGGTGGTAGATGAATCCAGAGTCCCCAGCAGCCCTTCCGGTGAGCACCGCGGTCTGTAGAGAGTAGACTGACAATGGACAAGGACCAGTAAAGGGTGCTAAGTCCTCAGACCTTGAGGGAGGCATGAAGCAACCTCTGTCAGTCAGGGTCAGCACTAGCTTGTCCTCATGTCAGAGGTAAGAGGTGGTGACCCTCTGGCCCTTTCAGGACTCAGCTTTGGGTTTTCCTTAGGCCTAGACCTGAGCCTGTCATTGTGAGGCCTCCCCGACCTGGGCTCCCGCCCACAAGCTCCTCCTCTCCCTCTGGCCATGCCAGGCTTTTGTGAGAAGGTGGAACCCCACTTTGTGAGCAGGGATACCGGTCCAAATCCTCGGGGATTGACAGACCTAAAATGTCCTCCCTCACAACATAGTTCATTTGATACATGGGGAAAATGAGGCTCTTGGAAGGAGACCACTCAAAGAGCTGAGCGCCAAGATGTCCATTGGCCCCGTCTCTGTGCCCCTTACAGCCCGGCCCAGGCTGGAGCACTCAGCCTGCGCTCAGCTGCTGCCCCCGTGTGGTCACCTAGGGAAGTACAGGCAGGGCGAGATGCCATTCGGTCGTGGCCTGAGCGTGCACAAGTTCAATTACAGTTTCCTCTTTTCTCGGAGAGAAAAGCCCCAGCCCACGAAGGTGGCAACTAGACTTGCCCCTTCTGGATGAGAGGGATAGGAATGAAGTTGTCCGAGCGATGCCCCATAGAAAAGCCTGAAGATAGACAGCACCTTGCTCCTCCAGAATCATAATATGTATTTGTGCAAAGTGATCCCCTGGTATCTCAGCCAGAGATAATCAGGAGAGCCTGCACCCATTGTGGAGATGTCATTTACCCCTACTCCCCTCCAGTCCCCCTTTTACAGTTGATATGCGTGGAACTGAACCAGCCCTTGCAGCGGTGAAGACAGAGGGTACCCAGGGCTCTTGCTGGAAGAAGCGGCAGCTCTTGGGGCTAGCAATGGGACCAGGAAAAGGTGACTCTAAGAGGGCATTTGGGACTGTGGGACTAGCCCTGAGGAAGAGGGGTGAGAGGTACAGCCTCTCTCAGGGACTGGAGTCCTCGAAGCCCCAACCCCAGCCATCGAGGGGACAGGAAGCCAGGCAGGCCACCAGTGATGAAGACTGATCAGCTTTACCATCCCAACCTTTGCCCTGCAGCATTGCTGCTGGGGGAGGGGGCTCTAAGGCAAGAGCCCAAGGAGAGACCAAGGCAGATCCAGAGCACCCACAGAGACAACTCCATGGTTTTGGAGTCGCCTAGCCTCTTGGAGGCTAAGTTCTAAAATGATAGGAGACACCTTCTCAGCCAGGCGGTGGTGGCACATGCCTTTGGTCCCAGCACTCAGGAGGCAGAGGCAGGTGGATCTCTGAGTTCGAGGCCAACCTAGTCTACAGAATGAGTTCCATGACAACAAGGGCTACATAGAGAAATCCTGTCTCAAAACAAATGAACAGCCGGGCGGTGGTGGCGCATGCCTGTAATCCCAGCACTTGGGGGGCAGAGGCAGGTGGATCTCTGTGAGTTCGAGACCAGCCTGGTCTACAGAGCTAGTCCAGGACAGGCTCCAAAGCTACAGAGAAACCCTGTCTAGAAAAACCAAACCAAACAAACAAACAAACAAACAAAAAAAACACAAATGAACAAAATAACTGTCTCTAGAGAGATTGGGAGGGCTCTAAATTTGTTTATGCTGAGCTTTTTGTTTTTACATGCTAGGCAATGCTGAGCCACACTCCCAATCCTTGGGTTACAGGATTAGAATCTTTTTGTTTGTTTGTTTGTTTTTCAACACAGGATTTCTTTGTGTAGTAGCCTTGGCTGTCCTGGAACTCACTCTAGAGACCAGACACATATACCCCCTTAGTGCTGGGATCAAAGGCATGCACCACCACTGCCTGGCAGGGGGTTCCTTTTCTTTTCTTTTTTTCTTTCTTTTAATTTATTATTATTATTTCTTTTTTTAATATTTATTTATTTATTATATACACAGTGTTCTGCCTGCATGTCTGCCTGCAGGCCAGAAGAGGGCATCAGATCTCATTACAAGCCACCATGTGGTTGCTGGGAATTGAACTCAGGACCTCTGGAAGAGCAGTCAGTGCTCTTAACCTCTGAGCCATCTCTCCAGCCCATTATTATTTTTTAATAAGAAAGAGTCTCTCTCTATATAACCCTGGCTGTCCTGGAATTCTCTATGTAGACCAGGCTGGCTTCAAACTCCCAGAGATTTGCTTGCCTCTAGGAATGCTGGGATTAAAGGTGTGCACCACCACTTGCCTCAAGAGCTCACATCTTGAACCACAGGGGCAAGCAGAGAGTAAACCAGGAAAGGCAGCTGTCCTTAAACTCTGAAAGCCAGAGAATGGCACACTTCCTCAGACACGGCCACACCTCCAAACCTCCATCAACAGCACCGCCCGCTGGGGACCAAGTATCAAAGGCTGAGATGATAGGGCACCTCTGGTTCAAACCACCACACCACCTGAAATGGAGTGTGAGTCTTGCCGACCAGGCACCTGGGCTGCAGGGCTATAACCATTAGAAGGCACTGCCTGTGCACACACTTGGCTCCCCCTTGAACAGGATTCCCTGGGGACAATGCCTCAGCTTTCCCTTGTGTTCAGTCAATGTGTGTGGCCTTCGGCAAACCTCTGGGGAATTCTGAGTGAAGGGTCAAAGACACAAAGGAGTGACCTAGAGGCATCACGTGGAGACTCCCCAGAAGCTGTGGATTTGAAAGACCTGGGGCTGGATTATGTGGGAGCCTGCAGAGAAGCTTCCAGAAGGACACACCCTCTGGAACCGGTACTGGCTGTTGCCTCTGGGGACGGGGGAGGAGAATGCAGAGGAGGAAGGCTTACTTTTCTGTTTGAATGTTTATATTATATATTGTAATGTGCGTAGATCCTAATGTGTTATAATTATAATGAATTTCCATGTGCGTGTTTAATAAATGGATGCAGAAACAAACACTCACCTGGCGAGCTCCCTAAACACGGGCTGCAGCCCCAGCAGGTCTGGGGGTGGCAGGCAACCCAGGATGAGCTCTCCAGGTGATGCTGTCACAGGTGGCCCTGGACTACACTTGAGGAACAAAATCACCAGCTGGGTCCTCTTCCTGCCGGCCACTCAGCCAGGCTCATTTGCATGATTTTTGCATATATTTGCATGACTCCCCTAGTTCCAAATAAAGCCTGTATTCTCCTTTATCCTTGCTTCTCCCACTCTAAGGAACACTTGCCTGCTCTCTCTCCTCTCCGACACCTGGCTGAGTGGACAAACTCCCTTACCCTCTGTATCCCACCCAAATATGTCATCTCCATCCCATGTTCTCCTGGTCCCCTGAGGCTCAGCACAGAAGTCACTCTCTCTGAAACCTCTCCTACCCCCAGCCAAGCATCTCCTTCAAACTCTCCTCCTACCTTTCTCTGTTTGCCCACATTATCCACCTAGCTGATCAGGGACCAATGAGCCCAGATCACATTAGACTCATTTTGAAGATTTGGAAACTGGGCTTGGTGAGGTCACCTGACCCGTCTCTAGGAAGGGGGCTGCTCTGACACCACCTCTGCACGCTACTCTTCTTTTTTATGCACTTCTATGTTTTTGAGGGGAGCAGGCATGTGTCACAGTGTATGGTAGTGGGGGTCAGAAGTCAGAAGACCTGGTGGGGAGGAACAGTTCTCTCCTTTAATCATGTGGGTCCTGGGGATCAAACTCAGGTTGTCAGGCTTGGCAACACACACACACACACACACACACACACACACACACACACACACACTTTCATTTGCTGAGCCAGCTTTTTATTTATTTATTTAGTTAGTTAGTTAGTTAATTAGTTAGTTTTGGTTTTTTGAGACAGGGTTTCTCTACATAACACTGGCTGTCCTGGAACTCACACTGAAGACCAGGCTGGCCTTGAACTCACAGAAATCCACTTGCCTCTGCCTCCCAAGTGCTGGGATTAAAGGCGTGGACCACCACGCCTAGCTCCATTTATTATTATTATTATTATTATTATTATTATTATTATTTGTATTTGTATTTGTATTTGTATTTGTATTTATGTGTGGGGTGTGCAATGTGTGTGTGTATGTGTATGTGCACAAACTCACAAGTGTGTTGTGTTGTGTTGTGTGTGAGCATATGAAAACTCCTGCTTGAATTTTGATATTTTTGTTGAGACAGGGTCTCTCCTCACTCAGTCCAAGCTTCCAGGATGTAACTGCTTCCATTCAGCTTTGGGGTTAGAGGCTTGCCCGGGTTTTTATATGTACTCTAGGATCTGAACTCAGGTCCTTTGCTTGCCTGGCAGGGTCTTTCCTGACTGAGCCATCTCCCAGTGCCCCATTTTACTCTTTTGGTTGGAGTGCTGGGGATCGAACCTAAGGACTTGTGCAGGCCAGGCAAGCACTCTACCACTGAGCTGCATTCCCAGCCCTGAGTCAAAGTCATTTGGATTTGTTTTGCTCTACTTGATTTAATTAGGTCTAAAATTACCAAATCATGCACACTTAAGTAAAAATATTCCAACCCTGAAATAGCTGGGGAAAATAGACTCCCCTCTCTTCCCTGTGTCTCCCCCAGCCACACTCTCTAGGATGAAACACTGTACAATCTTGGGTCCCCCGCCACACCTCATTTGCATTTAGATACAGACGTGATGTATGCAAATATGAAATATAGCATTTTATTAGAAAACATACATGGAAAAAGTACATAAAAACAACACAAGGGCTGGAGAGACCACTCAGCACTTAAGAACACATGTCTCTTTCAGAGGACCCAGGTTCAGTTCCCAGCACCTATATCGGGTGGCTCACAACTGTCTGGAACTCCAGCCCCAGGGGAATCTGATGCCCTCTTCTGGCCTCTGTGGGCACTGCACTCATGTGCACATTACTCACTCCCATATCCATAAACAATACAATAAAAAAAAATTTAAGCTAGGTGGTGGTGATAGCACACACCTTTAATCTCAGCACTCAAGAGGCAGAGGCAGGAGGATCTCTGTGAGTTTAAGGCCAGCCTGGTCTACAGAGAGAGTTCCAGGATAGCCAAGATGACACAGAGAAACACTATCTCAAAAAACAAAACAAATAAGCAAACAAACAAACAAAAATTAAAATAAAAGGAAAACAATAAAGATACACACCTATGTACTCATAGATCCTGAAAAATCACATCTTAGGACCATACCCTGGAGCCCCTCTATACATGTACATCCTCTCTCCTCCTTTGGCTTTTCCTTACAGATGGGCCACATAATATATTTCCCTAAATAATAAGCTTGAGATGAAAATTGCTAAATTATCATTCGTGCAACATGTTCAACTTTATTAGGCAAGACTGAACTATTTTCCAAGGAGGGTAAGACAGCTTATACTCCCACCCAGAGTGGATGAGCATCCCCACAGCTCTACATCCTCATCAAACCTGGCGCTCCTCAACTTCATAATTTCTGCCAAACTAGTGGGAGGAAGATTCCAACTCATTGTGGCTCTGATTTGCATTTCCCTGATTACTAATGATATTGAGTTTCTGGTTTGTTGATATCTTCTCTATCCTTAGTGACTTTTTTTTTTCTTATTTTTCATCTGTCAGTCACTGAAAGGCTGTAATGAAAATCTGTAATTATGTTGAGTTTGTTCATGTCTCCTTGTTTTGTCATGTATATACATTTAAAAACAGATTTCATTTTTGTTTTATTTATTATTATCATTAATTATTTATTTTTTGGTTTTTTTGAGACAGGGTTTCTCTATGTAGTTTTTGGTGCCTGTCCTGGAACTTACTTTGTAGACCAGGCTGGCCTCGAACTCAGAGATCCGCCTGCCTCTGCCTCCCGAGTGCTGGACTTAAAGGCGCAAACCACCACCTCCCCGCCTGATTTTATTTTTAATTATGTGTATGCAGTTCCCTTAAGGGCCAAAAGGGGGCGTGAGATTCTCCTGGAACTGGAGTTAGAGGCAGCTGTGAGCTGTCCAATGTGAGTGCTGGAAACGGAACTCTAATCCCCTACAAACACAGTTGCACCCTCAAGCCCTGCACCATCTCCCCAGCTCCATGCTTTACGTGGTTTAAGCAAATGTTAGGAAGTGTGTAAGAGTTGAGACCTGTTACACCTTCCTGGAGTTTTCACCCTGCATCTAGTCTAAAACTGCTTTTGCTTTGAAGTCTAGTTTGTCTGACATCATGATAATGACAAGCTTTTGATCTTTTCCCAAACAAAGAACGGCAATTCATTGCCGCCCCCTCTTCTTGTCTGACTCAAATCACTTCCAAGTTGCCAGTTGGCCTCAGTAAGAGGTGACTCAATTTCTTATTTAAAAATATTTTTTATCATAGAAAATTTCAAGTACATACAAAAGTACAGAATAGTATCCAACCAGCCCCTGAGTAACTCAACAGCTGAGATCCAACCCCTCTACACCTCTAGCTCCCATACTGACTCAGGGCCTGTAGACCAGCTCTAAATATTTGGGTGTTTGCCTCAAGAAATATATATTTATTTATTTTAAGGACAGGGTCACACTATTAGCCCTGGTTAGCCTGGAACTCACTCTATAAACCAGACTGGCCTTGAACTCACAGAAATATGCCTGCCTCTGCCTCCTGGGGTGCTGGGACTAAAGGTGTGCACCACCATGCCCAGCAAGACCCTTCTTTTACAAACAACCTAAACTCCATCACCATTCAAGAAGAATCCTCTAGCAGCATCAGGTGTTATCTTCCTGCCCCCTCTCCTCCCCACCCTGCCCCCCACCCCACCCCTCCAGGCAGGGTTTCTCTGTGTAACCACCCTGGCTGTCCTGGAAGCTTTGTAGACCAGGCTGGCCTCGAACTTACAGAGATCCGCCTGCCTCTGCCTCCCCAGCGCTGGGATTAAAGGTGTGCGGCACCCCCCCCCCCCACCCCCACCCCCCGACCAGGTGTCATCTTTTGGTTGATGTTGTTCATTTTGGAATGTAGAAGAAGCCCGGAGACTGTGACTGTCAATGTCTCTCAGTCTTGCTGACAGTGGTGTGTGCCTCGGTGAGGAAACCACTTCCCTTCTCAGGGAAGTAACCTGCACCAAGCCAGCAACCTGACCCAATGTGGGGTGAGGGGTGGGGGGTGGGGTGGGGTGGAGGTGGGGGTGAGAGGGGGTGGGAGAGAGGGGTGGGACTTGTTAGTAGGAGGAAGGGGCTCCACAGGAGGGTTGGGGATAAGAGAGGACAGTAGGGGAAGGTAACCAAATCTCTCTGGCTCCACGGTCCCCACCTGGTACCTTCTTTGTGATTTGTTTGTTGAAGAAGGTGGGTTTTGTTTTATATGAACATGTATTGTTTTAAAAAACCATGCACACAATCATCTTTAGCAGCAGATAGGATCTGGTGGCGGGTGCGGAGGATGCACCCAGGTGTGGCGGTTAGTTTTGTTAACTTGACAGAAACTAGCGTCACCTAGAAAGAGGGAATGCCTGTTGAGGAATTACCTTCTTCAGCTTGGTCTGTGGGCATGTTTGTGGGGCATGTTCTCAGGCGGTCTTATCCCTAGGCAGATTGAACCTGTGCTGTGTAAGGAGAGTGGCTGGGCTGGAGAGAGATGGCTCAGAGGTTAAAAGCACTGGCTTCTCTTCCAGAGCGATCTGGGTTCAATTCCCAGCACCCACATGGCAGTTCACAGCTGTCTGTATGTAACTCCAGTTCCAGGAGATCCGACACTCTCACGCAGACACACATGCAGGCAAAGCACCAATGAACATAAAATAAAAATAAATTTAAAAAAAAGAAGAGCGGCTGAGCGAGCCTGTAAGCGGCATCCTTCTGCTGTCTCTGCTTCAGTTCCTGTGTTGAGGTTCCTACTCAGGCTTCCTTAGAGGGTGGGCTGGTACCCAGAAGTGGAAGGTGAAATAAACCTTTTCCTCCCCAAGTCGCTTTTTTTTCAAGTAACTGCTTTTTCAAGTGTGTTTGAGAACTGTCACCCAGACACCTAGGAGATTAAGGATAACACTGAAGATCACTGACCTCCATTTATTAACAGTAGCATACAGCTAAGCATTTTCATTTTCACAATCCTACTCAAACTGGAGCAGTACCTACTTTTCAGGAGTGTCTCAGTGCAACATTTATTGGCCTCCTGAACTTCATTTAGCCCTCTTTGAAGATACCTTAAAATATGTGAGGCTGGGGGCTGGAGAGATGGCTCAGAGGTTAAGAGCACTGACTGCTCTTCCAGAGGTCCTGAGTTTAACTCCCAGCACCCACAGGGTGGCTCACAACCATCTGTAATGAGATCTGGCGCCCTCTTCTGTGTACATAATAAATATAAATAAATCTTTAAAAAGAAATGGCATAGTAGCATCCTGGTTAAAAATATGTGAGCCTGAATGTAGCCACTATGAGACCATTAGTTCAGCAACTTGTGAGCTGCCCGTTTTTCCTTTATGGTTCTTAGTTGTTCTTTTGCAGAGCTGCCAGCTTAAGTCGTGCTGGGATCAAGAATAATGGGCCTCGGTGGTTGGTGTTCCTGGAGTTGTGTCCATGCCAGTGGATGCCCACATGCTCCAGAAGAGAATTTGACATCGCTGCTGCCGTTGTTGCTGTTATAACATGACAACCACCACTACTACTGTTTCTGGGATTGCCATTTCATAACTGGTTACTACAGCTAGCACAGTGGAGACCCTGGCAGCAAAAGTAGCTACTACAGTTAGTTAATCTTTCATTCTATTGGGCATGACAAATTTAAATCAATAGTTATATACATTTCGATTGGATTTTTATTTTATTTTATTTTATTTTTGAGCTGAGGAACCCAGGGCCTACAACTGAGCTAAATCCCCAACCCCTTGATTGGCTTTGAAAGTTATAAATTTATAAACTCAAGTTCCATTTGCTTTTGGGATACCATCTTACAAGGATTCCAATTAGCAGTAAGGCTCGTTAATGGCTCAGTTGCCTTTAGCCTAGCGGCTATGGGTGGGTTAAGACTTCTGTTGGTCTTTGCTGTGTCGAACACCCAGATTGCAAGCCCAGCACCACTTTGAGATCTTTGGCAACAGTCAACTCTGCAGCTCACACACAATTGAGCCTGTATGATAATGAGTATTCAGAGATGGGTAATACCTGGGGGGGGGGGCACTCACCAACCTAAGACAGAACGCCTGTGTGGCCTGGACAGGTGTCTCCATGATGGGTAAGGTGACCTGCTGACCTCCCACACAACCTAAGTCAGAAGCTCATTTTTTAGTAAAAGGGGGAACCTGTAGTGCCCTGGCCCCCTGTTTTGGGTAACTGTTGCCTTGCTTGCTGACCTTGACCTTGATATCCTCCCTATGCTAATTCCCTATGGGGTTCCACCCTCCTGAATGCTTAAGGGAAGTTCCTTGTCTGTGTATCCAGAATATTGGGCGTTAACTGCTTAGATGCAAAATTGTAAAACATCAGAAGCGAACTTCTGCCCTCCAGGGTTCTCCCATTTGCTGTAAGCCTGTATTTAAGACCTCCTCCCTCTTTCAATAAATGGCACTCGGCATTCAAAAAATAAATAAATAAATCTTTTTTAAAAATTAATAAAAAATTAAAAAAAAAAAAAAAAAAAAGAGCGGCTGAGCGAGCCTGTAAGCGGCATCCTTCTGCTGTCTCTGCTTCAGTTCCTGTGTTGAGGTTCCTACTCAGGCTTCCTTAGAGGATGGGCTGGTACCTGGAAGTGGAAGGTGAAATAAACCCTTTCCTCCTCAAGTCCCTCTGAGCCAGAACACTTTATCACAGTGACAGGGAGCAAACTAGAGTACCAGACGTCACCAAATCAGGCAAGCATTCTATCACTGAGACACATCCCCAGCCCGTGTGTGTGTGTGTGTGTGTGTGTGTGTGTGTGTGTGTATGATATGTAACATTTATTTTTAGTACCGAGTCTTTGAAATCAGTAGGTACCCTTCCATGCATGTTACCTCTCCATGACAACTCTGAACTGGGTTAGGATCATTGTTACTAGGCTTCGCCTCTTATCCCTGGGACTGGGGCAGCATGGGACCAATGAAGGGCAAAACACACTTTGCAAGTACAGGAGATTCCAACAGGGATGTAGTCGCAGCTTTGCTGAAATCCAGCCTCTCTGTTGCCCAACCCCCTCTCCTCAGAGAGGGCTCTGCAGCTTGAAGTCCCTAAGACTGCTACCAGGCTGTGCTGTGGGGAGAGACACCCCCAGTATTTCCCCATTGCCTTCCCACCCCTGCCTGAGACACTCCCCTGACTAGTAACCACTTTGGTGGGTGGGCTTTCCCTGGAAGGAGAGAGTGGGATCATTCTGAGACAGGAGGGGAAACTGAGGCAAAGAAGAGCACCTCTATCCCTGTAGTTCAGCTGCTGTAACAGTAGGACCTGAGGCTTCAGTGTGGAAGGCTGACCTGGGTGAGATGTGAGGTCTGGCAGCCGAGGGTCTCAGATGTCCCTGAGGTGGCTGGGCCTGTTCTCCCACCCAGTGGACTGGGTCCCAGGATCTCTCAGGGCGGGAGCCAGCCACTGCAGAAAAGGTCTAGAGAGAGCCTTTGCGGTTGTCTGGTAGCCTGCCAGAGTCGACCCTGCACCTCAATTGAGAGGTGAGTTTTGAAGGATGCGGATAAAAATAACAGCCATTAGCTGGGGCTGAGTGCTTCATCTGGCCACTCAGAACAGTCCCAAGGTGGCGGTCCTCATGTCCTCCTCTTGCAGCCGAGCAAACAGGGCCTTGGCCAGCTATGGAGAGGCTTGCCTGCAGCCACACAACCCAGAAGAGCTGTCCCCAGCTTCCAGGTTCTGTGGGACTTCTGGCCAGACCTTGGCCAGAGTCTCACAGAATGGACCTTTGTGTACTCCTCTACCTTCTCTTTTTCCTTCCGCAGTCTCCTCTCAGGTTCTCTGTCTCTCTGGCTTCTTCTGACATTCTCTCCAGGTTGCCATGGCCCTTAGCTAGATCCTTCAGGACTCTCTGTCAGATCGGTGGCTTTTCCATGCCTGCAGCTCACACCGCCATTCAGTGATCACCTCACGCTTGGGCAATGTGGCTGGACCTGGAACTGCCCTCAGTATTCTATCTCTGTGACAAAATGCTTTAGAAAATCATCTAAATGGGGAGAGGTATATTTTGAGGTGGGTTTTTGGGGTGTTGGGAAGGAGCAGGGCTTCATGCAGCTCAAGCCAGCCTCAAAAAAAAAAAATTCTATAGTTAAAAATAACCTTAGCCGGGCGGTGGTGGCGCATGCCTGTAATCCCAGCACTCAGGAGGCAGAGGCAGGTGGATCTCTGTGAGTTCGAGGCCAGCCTGGTCTACAGAATGAGTTCCAGGACAGCCAGGGCTACACAGAGAAACCCTGTATTGATTGAAAAACAAACAAACAAAAAAAACAAATAAATGAATAAATAAAATACCCCAACACACACACACACACACACACACACACACACACACACACACACACACACCTTAATCATTCTGCCTCCATCTCTCAAGTGCTGGGGTTACAGGTGTGCACCACCACATCTGGTGAGGCACTGGGGATTGGATTTAGGACCTTTGTATGCCAGGCATGCACTCTACCAGCTGAGCCTGAAAGCTGTACTTTGGCTCTTGGTTTTCAAGGTTTTCTCCTGTAGCTGATCCCTGTTGGGTTTCTAGACATCAGATTGTGTGCACATACCTCAGGGTGGCTTCCCAGATCATGCCCCCAAGGACCTTCCGATGACCCATCTCCTAAAGGTCCCGTCTCCTCTCAACAGTACCACCGACTGGCAACAAAGCCTTTAACGTAGGGACCTTTGGGGGAAGGAACATTCTAGTTGCAAATCATATCATGCCCATAGGCTGCGATGCTGTGAGCCCCGAGCTTGGGGCTGTGACAATATTGCTGGAGTCCATGGTTCACTCCCAGCAATCTACCCACCCTGCTCACTCCCGTCACTCACTGCCCACCTCCCATCCTCCCAAAACTCCCTAGTGGACCTAGCATTCCTTGCTCCGCAGCCTGAGTCCTCTGTCAATCACCAGGGTGTGGCAACGCCACCAAGGAAGTGAGAGCTTCCTTACCCACGCCTTCTCTGCAGGGACCCGGCCATAAATAGCCTCTTTCTTCTTTCCACTTCTGCGAGCTCAATTGCCCATGTCCTGCCTCCTCTCACCTGTCACGAGGGAACTGGAACCTGTCCATCCCTTCCACCCCCTGTGATTAGCCTGTCTGCGCTTCTCCACTCCCTACCCAGAGACTCCTCACAGGCAGGTCCTGCGGTTCCTGAGCCCCGGGCTGGCCCCTCCCATTCTTGCTTTCTCCTCCAGCTTCCTTCGGGAGCCTTGAGACTTGGAGATTGACAAGGGTCTGTAGGCTCTCATCGCCCACCCCACTCACTCCAGCCCACTCAGCCGCCGGAGCGTGGCTTCCTGGATTCCACCTCCCTTTCCATTTCTGCTACTAGACAGCCTGCCCATGGCTCCTGCTGCCTGAAGAAAAGGTCCTAGAGTCTCCATCTGACGTCGGAGCTCCCGGGTCCTGCTGTCCCCACACCATGCAGCCCTTAGCTCTACTCCCACTATGGCTGAAGAAAGAAAGAAGTCTGCCAGCCCACCATCCCGGGCTTGCCCCCTCCTCATACATGGGTACCCACAGTGCTCCTATCTCCCCTCCCATCATGCCACTGGGAAATCCGACATCCGACTCCATTTAGCCGGGTAGGAATTTGTGGTCCCAGGATAGAGACTGGCCCGAGCTCTTTCTGAACATCACATCCCAGGGTTGAAGGGCCAGGTTCCAGGCACAGCTTTGGTTTAGTGCCAAAGCCCCTTGCCTGAGATTGAGCCTCCCTTGCTTAAGGCAGGGCCTCATGAATTATTTGTTAGGTAAATGAGCATTTTAGAATCAGTCATGGTCACTTCTGGGCCATGCGCTAAAGTCAAGGGTAGAAAGCAGGAGGGCTGGTGCTGATGTCTGTGCTGACCACAGGGACCCAGGCAATGCTGTGGTCTGGGAGACTCCTGACAGGTCCGTGAGGCGATACCTGGTCCATGCCATATTTGGGGGAGTCAGTAGACAGATGAGGTTAGCCCTGCTTGTCTCCAGGCCTGAGGGAGGTAGGACAGCCTCGGCTGACTTTACTAAGTGCCAATTCTGTCCTGGCCCGCTCCCTTCTCAAAGCCTCCCACCATCCTCAGAAAGCCAGGAACAGAATCCACGCTTGTGCAACATACCAGAACCCTAGGAGCTACGAAACCCAACTCTTACCCTTGAAGATGAGGAGTTAGAGGCCAGAGAAGGGATGAGATGCCCCTGGACGCCACAGTGATTCGGGAATCCAGTACTCACTTTTGCCCGCCTCAGAGCCCACATACACTGAGTGCTAAGTAATACTACTTCAGGTTTCTCTTTTCCCCATTGTTACCAGGAAACTCCAAGTTTGCTCTCAAACTAATTGTGCCGTTTATTGTTAAGTTGATCAAAACCTTTTCCAAAGGCCACTCAACATTTATTTAGATCATTAATGCGCCTGACCCCATATGTGCCATGCCCAGTCACATACAGGAACTCATTTAATCCATATAGAATGTGAGATAGATTCATGAATGCCCTACACACACACACACACACACACACACACACACACACACACACACACACACACACACACCACGCAAGCTCAGAGACAATTAACCTGCCCAAAAGTCACACAGCTGTTAAGTGGCAAGGGCAAAATTGAAACCTAGGCATCTCTGGCTCTCACATCCATGATCTTTCCTCTCAGTGGGGGACAAGGAAGTGCCAGGGGTCTTGCCTCTTGCCAGCCAATCTTCCCCGTGACACTGGAAGGGGAGCTGGGTTTTGAAGCTCCTCCCTTCCCAATCCTGAAAAGGTCTAGCTTGTTTCTGTGGAAGGATGTGGATGCCAAGTCTACCGTCTTTGGGTTTTTGTTTGCTTTTTGAGACAGGGTCTTTCGATGTAGCCCTGGCTGTCCTGGAACTTGCTAGGTAGAACAAGCTGGCCTGGAATTCACAGAGATCCTCCTGCCTCTGCCTCTGCCAAACGCCAAAGATGGAAGACTTGCCTGGGCCTGGTGGTGCACACCTTTAGTGCCAGCCCTTGAGAGGTGAACAAGTCCGTTATCCAGAAAAGAGAAGAGAAGCCACATACAGGAGGAAACTTGTGTGACCTCAGAAAGGACTGACGGTGACCGTAAGGAGTTGAATACCACCTGGCCTCCTCTCTAGTTCTTTCTAAGCAGTTTAAGTTCCTAAGGAAAAACCCGACTCCAGAAGCCCTGGCGAAGGGAGCCGCGGGGAGCCAAGACTATTCTTGAATGGTGGCTTTTCGGCAGCGGTGCGGGGGCGGAGCCTCTGAGAGGCCACACCCTCCCCTCCCCTCCTGTCCCTTCCCACACCCGTACTCCCTCTCTTCCCACACCCGTACTCCCTCCCTTCCAGCCTTCCAGGGTCCTTCTCCCCGACGGCGGAGGAGCAGGCGCAAGGCCGGACGAGTCTGGCTCATCTTCCCTAAGCCAAGCGGAGAAGGGCGTGGCCGCACCTCCGAGGCCCAGCAGCTGCCAGCCAGTTCGCACGTCTGAACACCAAGGTATCTAAGCTGCAGCCGCCCCCGGATGCAGCCACCAGGGGCGCGAGGAAGGAGAGATCAGAAGAGCTGCATACAGAGCTGGGAAGCGGGTGGGAGGGCTGCGAAAGGGGAACAGGTGGGAGAGGGAAGGTGAGTCAGCAGAGCTGAGCCAGCAGCTGAGCTTGCAGCCTGCAGGAAGCAGTGCAGTCTGAGCTCTCTTGCACCCTGGGTCTGCCCGGGGGTAGGGGGGGGGGGTGGGGGAGGGGGGGTGGGGCCCACACTGGTACTCCCCTGCAGCTCTGTACCAAGCCCAGGCTTTGGGCTCTTGCCAAATCTGCACCTCTCATGCCCACAAGACATGTTGCATGTGGCCTGCGAGAGGAATAGGGTTGTCTGAATGGACAGTTACCCCAGGATTCTGAGCAAGTGGCTCTCTGGTAATGATGTTTCTGGGGGACCCTGGAGTGCTTGTCCTGGGGTGGCCCTCTGGTCAGCTTGGCCTCTTGCCAGCGTGGACATCGGGATTCTTGTTCCACCTGGGCTGAGCACTGACACTTCCCATCACCTGAAGCAAGCATGAAGAAGGTCTCACCCGGTGCCCTCCCAGGGCCTGCACGGCTAGACAGTAGGACATCCCTGAGATGCTCCCTGGGTCTGGGTGAGCATGGGTGGCTAGGCAATGGAGATTTTTCTCTTGCCGAGTGCCACCTCCCCACCCTCGCCTGCAGCCCTTTGAGGCTGCTGAAGGTCACTGGTGCACTTGAGATAACAGGGCGGGGAAGGGAAAGGGTGGCAGACAGCCTCTGTCCGTCACTGCCCTCAGAGGATGGGACAGAGGCTGCTCTTTGACCTCTGTCAGTCATCCCACGGGAAAAGCCAGTCTTTAGTTCTCTCATCCTGCATCCATGTCTTCGTCTATCAAGTGAGACCTGTTTTTGACTGCCTATATTGCAAGCTACCGTTGGGGGCCTTGGGTCCCCAGCTAGCCTCTCTCCAGGAAAGAGCCCCCAGATTCCCTTGTAAAGCTGTTAAAGCTTGCTGGGTGTGCAGTATTTACCCGGATGGTAGTTGTGGCCAGTGCTGGTGAAGTGTGATCCTTCACACATCAATCCACCTTACTCCACAGGGGTAAGCTGGTATATTGGCACAGGGGTTCCTGAGACTACACAGAGTGCTTTCTGCTTTTCTACAGCCTGAGTGCCGGGCACACAGTTGGCATGTGGAACACAGTGGCTGAAGGCAACCCCTCAGAAAGGGGCTAGGCCATCCCACATGACAACACTTGCCATGCCCCTAAAGATGGAGTCTGACTCCCCACCCCCTGCATCAGAATGGTCTCCCGATGACCCTAATCACCCAATAAAATGCATCAGAAGTGATATGCAAGTCCAGGCTCCCTAGCAGCCTTCACTCTTAGATTCCTACTGTAAACACCACAGAGGAACCTGATTAGAATGCGTGGGAGGAGGAAGGGCCTCAAGCCCCAGCTCAGCACCAGACCATCAGCCAACATGTGGCTGGCCGAGGCTACCTTGGTTCCTTTCCAGATTGGACATTCCAGCACAGCTCCCCAGTGACTCCAGGAGCGACTGACTGAGAGCACAGCTCCCCCAGACCTTGAGGAACAGAGTGAGGGTGACTCTTCACACAACACAAGCTATGGAGCCCAGAGGGAAGGAATCGCCAGAGGCCCCACAGCAAGGCAGACACCACATCTAGACTATGAGCAGACTTTCAGTAGGTTTCTGGAGCCTACACTACAGTGTCCTGCAGGCCCCCTCAGCAGTGTGCAGAGACATGCATGTGTGTACATATGCATGTGTGCAAATCCCGTGGGCACTTCCTACTTCCCCTGAGTTATGAAGATTTGATTCAGACTTAGCTTCAGTGATGCTCACTCATGCAGGGTCCTTCCATTGCCTACCAGGTGGCAGAGGTCCCTGTGAGGGTCATTATCTCAGAAAGGGTTTATACCCCTGAGACGGCTCAGTCAGTAAAGTGTGAGCATGAGGACCTGAGTTCAATCCCCAGCACCTATGTTAAAAAAAAAAAAAAAAAAAAAGCTGCCACTAGGAGACCGGTGGATCCTGTGGCTCTCTGGTCAGCTAACTTACCCTAACCATGAACTCCAGACTATCAAGAGGCCATGTCTCAAAAGATAAGGTGGACAGGACTGGAGAGATGGCTCAGCGGTTAAGGGCACTTGTTGCTTTTGCAGAGGACCCAGGTTTGATTCCCAGCACCCACATGGTGGCTCACAACCATCTGTAACTCCAGTCCCAGAGGATCCAATGCTCTCTTCTGGCCTCCACATGCCTCAGGCACGCACATGGTGCAGAGACATACATGCAGAAAAAAAAAATGCCCATGCCTATGAAATGGAAATAAATCTTTAAAAAAGATGGATGGTGCCTGAGGACAAGAGATCAACAGATGAGGTTGTCCTTTGGCTTCCACATGGGCACACACATGTGCACACGCACACACACACACACACATTATTAGAAATGGGGGCCACATACAGATATTCACATGTTTTCTCTCTCTCCCCTCTCTACCAGCCTACGTCTAGCGGACCATATGCTTTATTAAAAATAGTTACAAATGCCATCATCAATCTGGGGACTGGAGGGACTACAAGGAGGGAGGGTATTCATCCCACCTCTGGGGTCCCCTCTGTACCTAAACCCAAAACCATACAGAGCTGGCTTCAAGGGTCTCAAGGGACCAGCCAGCTGGGTAGGGCTGGGGCTGGGCCGGGCAGGGGTGCACAGAGAGAAATGGTGACTTCTCTGTCTCCCAGGTAGAAACGGGCAGAGGTGGACTTGTGTCTCCATCTCTTCCATTTATAGATATTTACAAAAGAGTCAAGAGCACAGACCACAGTCATGCAGAAGAAACACACCCCTTCCCCTCCCCAGACCCACCCTGCCCACCCAGAACCCCCGTGATGCCCACCCCCCAGCAGTCCAGCCGCCTTCCCCAAGGTCCTGAGAGCAGAAAGGGGCACATCCTTGAAGGGTCAGTGGGGAAAGGGTGGGAGGTCCGGGGACCCACAGCCACCTGTGGGGAGGTGCCGGGGGCAGGGCTCGGGCCAGCAGGGCTGAGTACCTGGGTCCTTCCCAGTCCTGGGCTCTGCAGTCTACAGGAAGGGATCTCCCAGTCTTTGAAGCCCCCACCTTCCTCCAGCTCCACGGAGCCAGGTTCAACTCCGTCCTGAGAGTGGGAGGCCTGTCCTGGCACCCCACCCCTGGCAGTGGTTCTTGCAGGAATAGAGGGGGGCAGGGTCTGGAGGTCAGATGGCAGACTCCCTGCGATAGGAAATATTGTCCAGCGGAAGGGTGGCGGCTTGCATGCGCTCCAGATCCAGATGGCTACCAAACTCAAGCATCCGAATGATGCCTGCCTCCTCTTTGGAACCCGCCTCCAGGCCCAGGCCTGCAGCCACGGCTGCTGCAGCAGCCGCTTCCTCTTCCATTTCCTCTTCCTCCTGGCTCATGAGGGCCAGCTCATTTTCATAGCAGAAGGCACTGGGAGGGGGCGGTGGGGCGGGCAGCACCGTAATCTTGCTCTCCTGCAGCTCCCGGGCCGAGCAGCAGGGCGTGCCAGCCACCTCATAGGTCTTGTGGAACCGTGAGTAGTCCACCTTGTAGTGACTCTTTTCCTCAAAGACCACGGGCTCGAACCGGTGACCCCATAGGATCTCACTGGCCAGGTACGAGCTGCGGGCCTGCGTGGTCATAGCCGTGGCCTCCACCATGCCCTCCAGGATGACCACAATCTCGAAGTCTTCCGACTCCAACTCCTCCTTGCCCATGCCGTACAGCGGACTGTCCTCATCAATTTCATGCACAATGATAATGGGCGAGACCAAGAAGATGCGGTCCAGGCCTATGTCATAGCCCACGTTGAGGTCCCGCTGGTCCAGCGGCAGGTACTCACCCTCTTGGGTCATGTAGGGCTTGATGAGCTGAGCGCGGACATGGGCCTCCACAATGTGGCTCTTGCGCAGGTTGCCCACGCGCCACATCAGGCAGAGCTTGCCGTCGCGCACGGAGATGACCGCATGGTGGCTAAACAGCAGCGTCTGTGCCCTCTTCTTGGGCCGTGCCATCTTGGCCATGATGGTGCCGATCATGAAGGAGTCGATGACACAGCCCACGATGGACTGGACCACCACTGCAATGACGGCCAGCGGGCACTCCTCCGTCACACACCGGAACCCGTAGCCGATGGTCGTCTGTGTCTCCACTGAGAACAGGAAGGCTCCCAAAAAGCCGTTCACATGCATGATGCAGGGTTTGGGGGCCGTAGCGGCTGCCCCGCCATTGCCCCCCGGGCCTCCTGCAGCAGGCACCGAGGGGCTGGCCTCCAGGTCACCGTGGAAGAAGGCAATGCACCAGAAGAGGAGGCCGAAGAAGAGCCAGGAGACAAGGAAGGCTGCGGAAAAGATCATGAGCATGTAGCGCCAGCGCGTGTCCACACAGGTGGTGAAGATGTCCGCCATGTAACGCTGGGACTTGTTGCTCAGGTTGGCGAAGTAGACGTTGCACTGGCCGTTCTTCTTGACAAAGCGGTTGCGGCGTTTCCGCCGGGGCACGTGGGCCTGCCCGTTCCGGCTGTGTCCGTGCATGACCTGAGGCCGGCGTGGTCACCTGGGGAGATGCAGGGCCTGTGGAGAACAAGGGACAGGTGAGGTGATGGCAAGGTGATGGCGAGTGAGGGGCCACGGTAGAGACTACCAGACTCTCAGGACCAGAGAAGTCTACACAGGACCTCAAGACTTCCTTTGACGATCAGGGGGGTGTGGCAGAGGGTCTTTATGGAAAACTAAGTCAAGCTTGTGTCCCTGAGGATGATCCACCCGCCCTGGACTGGGATTTGCCCAACGAAGAACAGGATCCTGGTCCCAGCTGCTCAATGTGACCCTTCCAGCTTGCGCTGTTCTGGAAGCTTCTATATCTGTATCTTTTCTTTTTTCTGTTTTTGAAGCAGGGTCTTGACCATGTTGCCTTGGCTAACCTGGGACCCATTATGTAGACCAGGCTGGCCTCGAGCTCAGAGATCTGCCTGCCTCTGCCTCCCGAACGTGGAGCTAAACTTGTGCACCACCACACTCACCCTTCACTTCCATTTATTATTATTACCATCATCATTGTTATTATTAGCGCGAGGGAACATTTGACATGGTGTGTGTCAAAGACAGAGGACAACTTTCAGGAGTCAGCTCCCTTTTTTACACCGTGGGTTCCATGGATTAAATTCAGTCTGTCAGGCTTGCACAGCACGCTAATCCATCTTGCCAAGCTCTTTTTAGTTTTGGTGGCGCCAGGGTTGGAACCCAGGGCCTTGGGCACATGGAGCAAGCACTCTACCACTAAGCCACACTCTCATCCTGATGCCCATCTTGACTCTGTGTCCTGCATGCCCAGAGCTTTGACGCCCCTTTGCCTCCCAGCATAGCCTCTGCATCGGCCACCTAGAGTTACTGTTTTATTCTATTTCATTACATTTCAGTTCTTCATCTGCATTGGTTTTGCAAATGCTCGGAGCTCCCTGTGGCTAACAGTTACCATGGGGTGAGTGTCTCCAGACAGGGTGCCATTGATCCCCAGATTCCTGTCCTGTCCCCAGGGAGCGGGACAGGGGCTGACAGAATATCCAGTGTGCTGGTCAGGATGGAAGAAGGGTGAGCCTGACACTTCTGTCCCTGTCTGGGTACATACAGCGGGATGAAAGACAGTGGATCCTGGTCAGGAGGCGTCACCTTCCAGGAGCTCCTGGCTGAAGATCGGGTGTAGGTGAGACAGTTACCACTTTCTTCCTACCCACCTCCGACCACTCAGTACCCTCCCTTCAAGCCTCAGAGTCCTCATCTGCAAACTGAGGACTGAAATCCCTACCTTACAAGACCCTGGAAGACAAAGCCACCACCCTGCTGCTCCCCCACTTGCTGGGCGCCTGTGAGAGGCAGGCGGGCCTGACCGTGGTTGCCAGCTGTTCCAGCAGAGGCTTGTCACCCCCACGTGGTCTGCCCACCAGCTGGACCCACAGAGAGGTCACACTCTTTTCTGTGCTCCCTGCACTGAGGTCTGGGCACAGGCGCTTCTGGTGTAGTCTCAGGGCCCGAGGCCGACAGGGCCAGGACCCAGCCTGGGTTCCTGATAACATCTTGGCCTAGAATTATATAAGTCTGGAAGCTTCTATTTTCTGTTCTATTCTTCCTGGTCTAATTGTGCATCTGTGGCAATGTTTACACACTTCCCTGGTTCAGGACAACTTGGTTGCCGCAGCAACCGGTGCGCGCCAATGCTATAATTTAGATATCAACAGCCCTTTCCCCTGTCTCTTTCTCTAGTCTCCCTCCTCCTGGCTACCCTATCCAACCCTGCTTCTCTCCCCCACCCCACTCCAAGGGGCTTCCTCGGTCAAAGTCCCAGACCTGCCATGTGGTTTGGTTGGACCTTAACTTCCTGACCTGGGACATGAGACTTCTTGGGTAGGGTCCAGAATTCAATACTGGCCCTTCCAAGCATTCAGTAGCGGGGGGGTCCCCTTGCTACTGAATGGCCCCCAACTCCTTCATCTGCACCAAAGATACAGCTAGGAAACACAAGGGAGCCACATTCAAGACCGCTGTTTTACAGCAGAGGCCAAGGAGGCCCAGACATGGAAAGGAGCCACTGAGGGTCTCAGAACGGCGCAGGCGGGATTGCCCTGACTGGGTTGTTCACACCCATACTGAAAGACGGGCCTTTGGCTCTCCTGTCCCTTCTCTCTGGAGGACTGGAACCAGGAAAAAGTGGGTACTAACCCCATCGTGACAGGCTCTGAAGGATTGCCTGAACCTCTGCAAGACAGGCAGAGGATAAGAAGTGACATGTGGGCCTTTGATGAATGAAAGCCACTAGTTGTCCAAGGAGGGTCTGCCTCCCATGGTACCGAGGACGGGACCCTCTGACTCTGCTGGTAGGACCCGCTCCCTTGTGCTTCGGAGATGGTTCATTGTGGGGTCCCTTCTCACAAGGGGGTCTGGGGTGAGTAGTTCAGGAAGCTCTCCCCTGGCTCTAGGCTATCAGCGTTCCCTCCTTTAGCACTGCCAAGGGCTCTGATTAAGTGGGTGAAGATGAGGGAGCCTCTGCCAGCATCAGCCTCCAGGCTTGTCCCCTGTCCACATCAGGTACTCACCTCCTGCTCAACACGTGCTCCTATCACCTGCCCCACAGTTCTGCAAGGCCCTGTGTCTTTTTTCAAGTGCCCATCTCAGTGCTCGGGAAAGCTGGCTCCCCAGATATGTTCCCCTGGATATAGCAAGGAGTGGCTGTGTGCAGTCAGCCCAGCCTCTT
Organism: Onychomys torridus; assembly: GCF_903995425.1. Lineage (NCBI taxonomy): Eukaryota > Metazoa > Chordata > Mammalia > Rodentia > Cricetidae > Onychomys > Onychomys torridus. The sequence continues at coordinate 44,678,699 of NC_050458.1, forward strand.
GCTCCAATAGGCAGCTGCTGTGGCCGCCACGAGCTCTTTCAGTCGAGATGTGAAGCACGCCTGACTGTGTGTGCTAAGTGCACATCTCTCCAGTGAAGAGTGGCAGCTGGGCATTTGTCCATGGGACGGCTACATGGGCATGGCCAAGCTCTTTCTCTGACCACATGGGGTTTCTGGGGAAAGATAGAGACTAGAGGGAAGGCTCAAAAGAGAAGGTACATAGACAGGAAAGGACACAGCACTGATCAGCATCTTCCTCCTCCGAGAATTTACTTTGAAAAAAAGGAGAGCCCTGCTTGTCCGAGCAGAGGCATTACCCCAGCCCGTACTCTCCTGGAAGGCCGGGAACCAGGCTCCATCCTGTCCATCAAGTGGACTAAAGGATGCTGGCTGTGTGAATGAAGGAGGCTGGACCCTTCTGCAAAGCCTTGTGGAGGGACCCCAGGCAAGTCCTCCCTCTTTCTCTGCTTTGTATCATTCTCCAAGCCTGGGGCCACCCATCCTCCAGCTTGTCTTGGGCTTTTTGAGGTCATGGAACTTGAAGAAAGCAGTAGAAGCAGGGGAAGGGTTTCCCACAGCCTCCAAGAGCAGGCTGCCAGGCCAGCAAACTGAGCATGGGAGACAGAGTTTCTGTCCTTACTCAGACTGGATCCTGGGGTGTGTCTAGTGGCAAAGATTCCTTTAGGAACCCCACAGGCTGGAAGGACAACCATTCCTAGCCACTTATCCCCCACACACATCCTGACTACCCATGACAGAAAGAGTGACCAGGTGCTGCGGGGTTACCTCCCTGGGAACCTCCCTTTGGCCCTGTGAGCCCCAATAGCAGATGGGCAGAGGGCAGTGGAAGTCGTGCTTGGGGCCAGCCATCTTGCCAGGGCTTTTTAGCCTATCATGAATCTTCTAGATCACTGCTGTCGGTGAGACAACATGAGAGGTGACAGGCTTCACTGGAGGTCTCGCACCTCAGTCTCAGGGCCCTGTCTCTGAAGCGTTTGAGAGACAGAACTCTCTGGAAGTGCAGAGTCCACATCAGGCGTGCCTGCCTGTCTCACCGGGGTATTGCTGTGTCCTTGTTCAGCTAACATATATTTATTGGGCAGCTACTGAAACACAGGGGGATTCTGGCTGCTGTTCCCCATCTGGGGAACTGTAGGCTGCGGAGCTGGGGAAGACGAGCCTGGGGGTTGCGGAGCAGCAGTGACAGGGTAGGACTCCCACTTCAATCTGGCACCTCTGGGTCCCCAGCTCACCTCTGGCCCTGCTCACCCTGGGCCCCTGGCTTCTTCTGGCCTCTTTTATCTGTTGTAATGCTCTGCTCAGCCTGGCTCCTCCGGGATCAGGGCCTTTGGTTCTCAAGTCCCCTCCCCTCCTCCCCCTCCCTCACTATCCTTCAGGCTGCCCCACCTCCTCTGTGCCCTTTCACCCCTGCTGTCTCCTCCCCATTTAGCTTCAGATCAACTGTGAAAATAGCTTGTTGGCTGCATCCTTGTGCTTGAGATGGCAAGACGGGATGGGCTCTCAGTCTGTGCTCTAAGACGTCTGCTTTCCTCTCTCCCCACCTGCACACGGCAGCCATGGTCATAGCGCCGACTTCAGCAGGCCAGCGTTAGGATGATTTCCACTGGGGACACACCTGACGGTGGGAAGGGCCCTCAGGGTGCTGCAGGCAAGACTCCAAGGGTGACAGGTGACAAAGGGCAGGGCCTCGGGGACACAGAAGAAGGGAGAGAACTTGTGTCTTGACTGCACCACACAGGTGTTCTGGCCAGGCTCACCCACTGCTGTCTGCAAAGTAGGGACCTTTCACAACTCCCTGGCAAGAGGGGGCACACACAGGCTGTATAAGACAATGAAGAGAAGGAACCCCTGGCTGTATAAGACAATGAAGAGAAGGAACCCCTGGCTGTTAGTCCCCTGAGTCTCAGGCAGGCAGTGGGAGTGAGGTCTTACTTCCAGAAAAAATGGTGAATTCATATCAGCAACTCCTGTCCCAACCCTTGAGATTTCTGGTTTGTATTTGTTGGTGATGGTGGTGGTGGGTTTTTGTTGTTGTTGTTGTTGGAGACAGGGTTCCTCTGTGTAGTTTTGGTGCCTGTCCTGGATCTCGCTCTGTAGACCAGGCTGGCCTGGAACTCACAGAGATCCGTCTGGCTCTGCCTCCTAAGTGCTGGGATTAAAGGGGTGCCCCACCACCGCCTGGCCCTTTGAGATTTCAAAACCGACCTGTACTCCAGCTCTGAGGTCCCGGGCTAAGTGGGGAGGCCTTTCCAGTCCAACGTATGGGCCTCTGCAGTGGGAGAGGGACTCAGGCTCCAGGCAGCTGAGTGCACGCCTCAGGAAGGCATAGAACAAAACTTTAGTCTCAGCAGTCTGGAGGCAGAGGCAGATAGATCTCTAGGAGTTTAAAGACAGCCTGGATTATATGTCGAGTTCCAAGCCAGCCAGAGCCATATAGGGAGACTCTGTCTCAAAAGTGTGTGGGGTGGGGGCAGAAAGGCATGACCCTCTGCAGGTTCCTATCCTGTTCCTCTGACCCTGGATGATCTGACTCCTTCATTTCCATCTTTCCCTCCCAACGATAACACCCCAAATCTTTATTCTATGTGGACACACTGCATGGGAGGCCAGAAGACAAAGCTGAATGTCATCCTCAGAAATACCATCCGCCTTCTCTGTACAGGGTCCCCTATTGGCCCTGGGAATCAACAAATAGGCTGGGTTGCTGGGCAGTAGTGGTGTAAGCCTTTAATCCCAGTACTCGGGAGGCAGAGCCAGGCCGATCTCTGTGAGTTTGAGGCCAGCCTGGGCTAAAGAGTGAGATCTAGGACAGGCACCAAAACTACACAGAGGAACCCTGTCTCAAAAAACAAACAAACAAACAAAGAAAGGCTGGGCAAGCTGGCCAGTGAGCCCCGAGAATCTTGTCTCTACTTCCAGCACCGAGGTTACACACATATGCCACCACACCCAGTGAATGCAAGGAATCATGAATACCCACTACACCCAGCATGTTATGTGAGTTCTGGGGATCAAACTCAAGTCCTCACATTTGCCAGGCAAGTATCTAATTGACTGAATTTTCTCCAGTCCCTCCAGATCACCTTCTAGGTGACTTCCGGCCAGATACTTCACCTCTCTGTTTTCTGCATGCCTCATCTGCAGGTAAAGCTCATTATGGATCTCGCTGCCTAGGATTGCCAAGAGAATAAACAGGATTGCACTCAGCCCCAGCCTGTACAGGGTAAGTGACACCCGTGAGTGTATCACTCGGAGACGGAACACCCCTGCTCAGGGATCCAAGGAGGAATCTCAGATAGAGAATCCAGGACCTACTCACAACATCTCACACAGCCTGTCATCCACTGCCCTGAGAACAAGTGGGTGAGAGCAGGGGCCCCAGAATCAAATCACACAGACTGGACTCTGCCAGGCAAGCTCCAGAAGGTTCACTCACAGCTCAGCCTCAGCATCTCCACCGGCAGAAGGAACACAGCAACACACTTGTAGGTGCAGGGTGGCCTTGATGTCACCAAAACGTACACCACACAGTGCAAAGCCATGCTGCCTTCCTCCAGACCCTGGAATCCCTCTGCACACCAACACCCCCCCTCCCGGCCAGCACTATCACGTTGCAGGATCTGCACTGAGCGTTTAGCCGGCGTTCACTCTGAGCAGGAGTCATTCTGAGTGCTTTTCGCCGATCGATTCCTCTCAGCCTCATGGTGACCTCAGAAAGGGCCCTGTCATCCTTCCTGATTTAGAAGTAGAAAAACCAAGGCACAGAGGGTTTTCAACCAGCCTGGAGTCTGAGGCCAACCTGGGCTACATAGCGATAGATAGTCCAGCTTGGACTCAAGCATCCCTAAAGTGTCCCTGGTCACACCCACCTGTGAGGTCTAGGATCCTGACAACATGCTTTAGGCTGGCCTCCAGGTATGGGGGTGGGTGGGTAGGGAGAGCAGAGAAGCAAGAGATGTGAAGCTGGAGAGAAGGAAGGGGGCTGGGAACACTCTGGGTAAAGCCCAGAGGGTTTGGTAGTGGGTAACCAGGTAATGGAGTAGGTGACCATGGGGCCCTGCAGATGGAGCTGTCCATCGGTCTTCAGCTGCTGGGCTCCAGAACTCCTGGATGACCACGTAGAGCATGTGGCCAGGTGTGAATGGACAGAGGAGAGAGAGGGTCTAGGACCCACCCACAGCCTCACAGCTGGGAGCTCAGGCCGGGTGACTCCCGGACCCACTCAGTCCACTGAGCTCATCTCCCCAAGGCTGGAAAGAGAGAAGAGGCTTGACAGTGACCTTGAAGAGCCCACATCTACCTTGTCCCCGTCACCCACCTGGGTAGGTTTGAAGGCCCTTGTTTATTGCCCACCCATACCACCACTGCCTTGTCCCTGGATCTCAGCAAACAAGACCCCATAGCTGGGGTGGGGGTGGGGAGGCCCAGGGATCCCTAGAGCTTTGAAGAGTGGATGCTGCTGTCCCCTCTCAGGGCACAGGCTGCCCCAGCAGGCACCACCTACAGAAGAGGCACCAGCCTAACACAAGACTGCAATCTCAGCACGTGGGAGGTAAATGCAGAAGGATCAAGAGTTCAATGTCATCTTGGGCTCAATAGTGAATTCCAGGCCAGGCTGGACTATATGAAACTCCACCCCAAAACAGTAAAAATAAAAGCTGGGAGTGGTGGTGCATGTCTTTAAGTCTTTAATCCCAACACTTGGGAGACAGAGGCAGGCAGATCTCTAAGAGTTCAAGGCCAGCCTGGTCTACATAGAGCATTCCAGGCTTGGAGACCTTGTGAGAGAGAGAGAGAGAGAGAGAGAGAGAGAGAGAGAGAGAGAGAGAGAGAGAGAGAGAGAGAGAGAGAAAATGATGCAAGAGCAGGGGTGGGATTCAGAGCTAGGCTGGTACCCCTCCCCACTTCCTCCCTCCCTCTGGGTGGTTCTGCCCAGCCAGAGGGCACCAGGGCACTGATGACGGAACCTTCTCACAGCTGGAGATCATCATCATACAGTCACACACACACACTGGAGAGTGAGGCAAGCAGCCTTCCTTGTTGAAGCGCAGCTTGGAAGCATCCCCGCTGCCCATCCATGAGTGGTGCCACACAGCAGCCATGCCATGGAAGCCAAGGAGGCAGCCCTTTTGGGAGCCTTGTGGGTCTGTAAGATGTATTTTTTTTTTTCAAGACAGGGTCTCTCTGTGTAGCTTTGTGCCTTTCCTGGAACTCACTTGGTAAACCAGGCTGGCCTCGAACTCGCAGAGATCCGCCTGGCTCTGCCTCCTGAGTGCTAGGATTAAAGGCATGCGCCACCACCACCCGGCCTGTAAGATGTATTTTTAAGTGGGGGAAAAAAAAAGAGCAGCAGCAATGATCGGTGGGTAGAAAAGGGAGTTTATAGCTACATGTTTGCTTCTCTCTTCTGTCTGGATGGAGCCCCAGGAAACTGGTGACTTGGACTGCTTCTCGGGATGGGACGCAGGTGGCTGGGGAGGGAGGAGGGTGGGGGAACACTCACCACTTTCTCATTTGTCTTTTTAGAAGCATTCGGGTGTATCACCTATGGAAAATACCTGCGAGTTTTAAAATTAGCATTGGACGTATGTGTGTTTGTCAGAGGGGTCACAGCAATTGTAAGGTCCTCAACAAATAATATGATCCCAGACAGCCCTAAGAACACATCCCCCAGGGGCTGTGGGGCCTTGGGGGACACACCTTAATTTCTCTAGGTCACCCTTACGAAACGGGGGAAGAAGAACACCCACTGTACAGGCGTGCTGTAAAGATAACCAGTGGAGGGCAAGGGGTGTAGGCTGTAAAGTGCAGAGGGCAGAGACTGTAGATTGTGAGCTGCAGTTGTTCTGTGGTATTCGTGGGTGTGTGCCTGTGCGTGGGCACGCACTCTCCTAAGTCCTGTGAGTGTCTGTGGTCCGTGGAGGCCAGAGGCTGACATCAGGACATCAGTTCTCTTCACTCTCTACTTTATTTTTTGACGGTGTCTCACTGAACCCGGAGCTCTCCCAAGATCTGCGTGTGTGTGTGTGTGTGTGTGTGTGTGTGTGTGTGTGTGTGTGTGTGTCCCTCCCCCCGCCCACAGTGCTGTGGTTACGAGCACACGCCACACTCTGCATTTTACACAGGGTCTGGGGATCTGAACTCAGGTCCTCAGGCTTCATAGCAAGCACTTTACCTTACCAAGCCATCTCCCAGGCCATAAAACCCTTCTTACAGGCATGGCATGTGCCTACCATTCTCCCCTCTGCTCCCCCCCTCCTCTGAGGGAGCCTGTGATTAGTCCCCCATCTTGCTCCTGACTCCTTTAGGCCTGAGAGGCTTCTCAGGCTGCCATGCCTCCCCCCACTTCTATAAGCCACATACCCCGGGAGCACAGGTTCAGCCACCAATCACCGCCAGCAGCCTCCCACCATCACTGACCTCCCTCCTCTGCAGCCCCCCCCCCCCCGTGATCTCATCCAGTCCTGAGCCTTAAAATACCAGCAGCCACATCTCCCTCAGAGCAGACTCGCTCTGAGTGTCTGCTAGATGGCTAAGAGGTGCCCATTGCCTCCCGCCTTCTATTCAAGTCTGAAACCCTCCCAGGCTGGTTCAGGCCTAAGCCTTGGCCCTCCTTCACCCCCAGAACCTAAAGGCAGGGGAAAAAACATGTTTGGTGAACACTATGGCCACCATGCCATGCTCTGGTCTTCATTCCAAGCTGTGAAGGTCCTGTACTTACCTCACCGAGAGCTGAGGAGCAGGCCTATGGAATTGGATGCTGTATGCTTTGCTCCATGTCCTGCCTAGCCACAGCCTCCTCCTGGCCTCACTGGCTATAGTTTTGGGGCTCCCCACATTCCCCAGGCTGAATCTAGGCCCACAAAAGGTTCTTCTCTCATATAGACTTTGCCCCCTCAATTCTTTTTTTTTGGTTTTTCGAGACAGGGTTTCTCTGTAGCTTTGGAGCCTGTCCTGGACTAGCTCTGTAGACCAGACTGACCTTGAACTCACAGAGATCCACCTGCCTATGCCTCCCGAGTGCTGGGATTACAGGCATGAGCCACCACTGCCCAGCGCCCCTTTAATTCTTTACCCCAACCCTTGCCACACAGCCACATGGCCTTTCTCCCTATCCCTCCAACATGTCAAGGTGCCCTACCTGGGGGCCTTTGCACTGGTCTCTGCCCTTCGCAGTGACATTCTGTGGCTCTTTATCTCCCAGCCCCCTCCCATGGGAGTTTTGATTTAGAGGAGTTAGGCTCAAACGTGCCCTGTACTTTCCTGAGATGTCCTCCTCTTCCTCACAGCCCTTATGGGCCTTATGCCATTGGTGCACCCATGCTGGGCATCCTTGACTATGCACCCTGAGTCCTGGAGTCTGGTGTGCAGTAAACCTTCACACACAACTGGCAAGGGGCAAGGACATGAGGTCTGTGCAGTTTGTCATAATCCCCGTGAAGGGCCTGAGCAGGGCGATGTCACAGAATGTGACAAGCTATTTTTGATGCTGTAATGAGGGAGCAGAGGTGGCCCCGAGCACAGACCAGGAGGGACCTTCTGTGCCGTGGCGTTATAGGCCACGGCACAGTAGCCATGAGCAGAGGAGCCGGGACAGGATGGCTCAAGCCTCTGCTCCACCTCCACAGAGCCCAGTCCTGGATGTCCTGGGGAGAAGAGGGGTGATGGGTATCCTGGGTAAAGCTTGAAGAGGTGGAGCAGGGTTTAAGGGAGAGGGCACAGCAGACAGAGAGGCCTCAGAGGGTGAGGGACTGTGGTCATATCCCAACACTGTTTGGCAACAGCCGAGGAACTGTGGCTAAAAGAACATCTACCTGTCAGCTGAGTGCTTACTCATAGATTCTGACCACCTCCCACCAGCTCCAGCCAGCCCATTCATTCATTCATTCATTCATTCACTCATTCATTCACTCACCATCTAATGGTATCCTGAGCTGGCTCAGCACCTGCCTTTCTGCCTGGCATGTCTGCAGCTATGCTCTGGAGGGTACACTGTGAGTAGTGATATTTTGAGTATCTACTATGTGCTGTGGGAGAAGCAATGAGTTCTGAGCTGGCCATGGTGGCACACACCTTTAATCTCAGCACTCAGGAGGCAGGCAAATCTCTGTGAGTTTGAGGCCAGCCTAGTCTACAGAGCTAGTTCCAGGATAGCCAAGGCTACACAGAGAAACCCTGTCTCGAAAAACCTAAGAAAACAAAGAAAAAGAAAGGGTCCCTGGAAAGATGTATGAATTTTAGAATGCAGGGGCAGCTGGGCAAGACAGAGCTTGAAATATGGCTCAGGCAGGATTAAGACCCTGGCAACAGATGGTGACAGGGGACTGGGGACCCAAGGCTGGGTGGGTGGCCATGCACAGGAGAGGAGGATGCTCCTAGGCAGAGCAGTAGTTTCCTAGAGGTCTTGGCACTTGGGTCCCCAGGAGCAGAGGGGCCTGGGAGAAAAGGAAGCCATGTATCCATAAAGCTTTAGGATCTCTACCCAGGGGATTGGCTTTTCAGCTCCAAACAAGGCCCAGAGTAAAGCAACATGCTGGGTATACTGTATTATCAATAAGCACACAAGTGCATGCTTGCACTTGCACACACACACACACACACACACACACACACACACACACACACCCCAGTGGCACCCTAAAATGCTACATACCCTCACACATATCTTGTGTTTTAGTGTCCTACAGGTCAGACCCTGCCTGTGACTTGGTTATTAATCTCACTCTGCTGGCCCAGAACTCACCACACAGCCCATGCTGGCCTCAAATCTGTAGCAATCCTTCTGCCTCACCCCATCAAAAGGGCTGGGATGACAAGCTTGAGCCACCACCACATCCAGGTCTTCCCTTCTGTGGCGTTAAAAGCCCTGCTCTGAAAGGTGATGAGCCAGCACCTCTCAAAGCTAAGTCTGGTGGTCTGGGCCTGTCGTCACAGCTGCCGGAGAGGCCGAGGCAGAAAGAATACAAATTCAAGGTCATCCCACTGCAAGAGTTCAAGGTCAGTCTAGACAACTCCGTGATGCCCTGTCTCAAAACCGGAAGTCAAAGAAAAAAGGTGGGAGTGGGAAGGGGGGCTAGGGATGCAGATAGCATGCTTGAGGCCTACCCAAGCAAGCAAGCAGGAACACTGCAGGGGATGCCATGTGTTCTGGAGGCAAAGGCACAGGGGCCTCATGAAGGCCAAGTGGAAATCTGAGACAATGGGCTGTTTGTTTGTGGTCCTCATACTTCAGTCCCCACAAGATGTTCACTTGGGTTCCGAGTCCCTTCAACTGCCCTGTTCTGGGACTCTCTGCTGTCCCTCAGCAGGTTCCATTCAGCGGTTGTTCACAAACCTCCTAGGACAGGCAGCCTACTTGACTGTGAGGAGTGACGCTCGGCTGTTTGAAGGGTTCATCTAAGGACTTGGGGACCCAGGGCAGCCCTGAGATGGCACCCTGGTCTCTCTGCCCTGCCTGTACCGACTACTCTCCTGTTCACTCACTGTCTGGTGTCTGGGGCATGGCCCTGGTGCCTATCTAGGACTTCTCCAAGGTCAGGTGCCTTTGAAATCTGCAGCTGCATGGCTTGGCGCCCACTCAGTGTCTCATCCCCACCGCAGCAGGTTTGGGGACAGGAAGAGAGAGCGGGGTGCAAGGGCAGGGCTCAGCGGGCATGGAGGGACAGACCCCAAGTGACTGGAGACAAGGTATCTAAAAGTAACGGCTTCTGTCTGTGCCTCGTCGACCTGTCTGTTCCCAGACCAGTGACATCTCCACATAGGCAGGGCAGAGAGGAGGTACACCGTGGAGTGGGAAGAGGTCAGATGAGGAAGCCTGGTGCCGACGCTCACTCAGAGTGACAGTGGTCTAGTGAAGGTCACCCAAGGTTGTGAGTGGCTGAGCCTTCCTCCTACGGCATCTCCCCTTGTCTAACATCCATGGACTTGCTCAGGAGAGGGGCATGGAGAGATATGGGTACCTAACGGAAAGGGGAGGGTGTCCGGGACCCTGGAGGCCCTCAGGAGCAGAGCCGGGCCAGCCGCACCTCTGCCACTTTTACCAGGCAGATGCTTGTCCGATGCAAGTGAAGCTGTGTGGTCTCTGGGCCATTTGTCTCAGATGAGTTGCTCTAGGGAGGGCAGGTACAGGAGACAGGCCTAGCGCTGAGGGGAAATTTCTCTTCAGCCCAGTCCCACCTTTTCAACCTGCATCCCCACACCCTAGCTCATCTCTGCCCAGCTGGAGGTCCCCCAGACCCCCAGGCATCTCCAACCCATGTTCTGGGGGGGGGGGAGGTCGCCATGACGACACCACCTCTCACAGCGTGGCTCTTAGTGGGATGGGAAATACAGAAGTTCGCTTTTCCTGGTAGCCTACAGGGGCCTGACAGTGTCTCCCAAGGGCACCTTGCCTCACCGCACCCTTTCTGCTGAGGCCATGAGCTGGCTGAGGAGTAGCCAGACACCTACAGAGAAGAGACAAGGAACTGGTGGGGAGAGGCACAGCGGAGAGGAGTTGGAGGCAGGAGACTACTAACTAAGGGAAAGGCTGGGGCTGGCACACATATGCTGATTCAAAGGACATACCCGTGGGGCCCGGGACAAACCCAGTTATCATGCTTCCATTTTCTCACCTGGAAATGGGGTGCTGTGCTCATAGGATATTGGGGAGCATTGACCGGGACTGCATAGAAAGCCCAGCACCTTCTGCTCACCCCTCAAGACAACCTATAAGGGCTGGAGATGCAGCTCTGTTGGTGGAGTGACTGACTCTAGCGAGCACGAAGCAGCCCCTAACACTGTATAAGCCAGGCATGGTGGCTCACACCTGTAATCTGAGTATTCAGGAAGTGGAGGCAGGAGAATCAGAAGTTTGAGGTCTCTCTGCCTGCCGCATACAATCTCTGTGTCACCAAACAGTAGAACCTTCCTTCCAGGCAGGGCTCTGGTGTGCACCTGCTGCATGCAGGTGGGAGGCGGCTGTGAGAAGGTTGTGGGGAGCGCCCTGCAGTGGTAGCAACCCCACAGCATCCCACCCCACCCCCATTTCCCTGGCTTGTGCATCCTGAAACAGAACCATGGCCTCAGAATCAGCCAAAACTCACATATCCCGTCCCACAGGTTCCCAGCAGCCATGTTCTCTAATGCAGCCTCAATTTCCCCTTCTGTGAATGAGAAGTAGCCATGCCCTATGCCTTACAGGTTCACCCAGGAGCCAGAGGGCAGTCAGTGGGGACAGTTCTTGCACTGGCCTTTTGGGAGTAGGAGGTCAGGATCCAGGGCCAGCCCGAGTGTGAGCCCTCTGCCCCCATGCCTCACCCCACCCACTACCCCTGAGCGGAGCGCGCGCCTGCAGGAGCGCGTGCACGCGCGTGTGTGACTCAGGCTCTATTCATAGCTGGGTTCTGCCAGCTGCAGTGTCACAGGCAGAGGGGCCTCGGCCCATGTTATTATTACAATTACCATGTGAATTAAAAGTTTGAGCAGCGATCAGCCCACGTCGCCAGGGAAGAGGGAGCAGGAGAAAAATAAAGATGAAAAGGAGAAGAAGGGCTGAGCCCCGAGAGCCCCCACCCCCACCCCAAGGAAGACTGAGTCCGCCTGAGGAGGCTTAAAGGTTATGCCAGCCCCCAGGGCTCCTGCCTGCCCCTTCCGGGGTCCCCAAGTGGAGGGAGGAGCATTTAGAGATGTCACAGCCCAGTGGCAGCTACTGGGCGGGGGTGGGGGTGGGGCATAGAGGTTTGTTTTTTTTTTTTTTTTTTTTTTAATTCTTCCCAGAACTTTGTCACCTCATTGGTCAGGCCAAGCTCAGAGGGGGTGGTTGACTGACCTAAGGTCACACAGAGAACCACAATGAGGTTACTGACTCCAGACAGGTCTCTGACTCCAGCATCCCCAAACCTCATCAGGCCATGGTGCTGATGCAGGAGATCTAGGGGCAAGGCAGGAGGGACTACAGACAGGACCTGCCATGCCTGCTCTCTCTGCTCTGTGGAACGATAGAACCTGACTCTTCTCCCAGAAGTACCAGCCCGGAGCCATCAACATCTCAGGATTCAGAATCCACATCCACACATCATGTCACCATCCACCCAAAGAGTCCCAGGCTAGAGAACAGGCTGCCCAGCTGAATGCTGATGCTCTGGTCAACCTTGGGCCAGCTCAGTCTTCCCGTCTATAAAATGAGCTCTCCCCAGTGGTTCATGACTGCGCCTGTCTCTAGAATGGAGCCCCTAGAGGATCCCTGAGGGGGTGTTGGGCTGTGGGGGCGACTAGACCATCTCCTGCCAAACCCCAGCCCAGGGGAGGAATATTTTCCATTCTTTCTGGGGAAGCCCCAGTGACAGCCCCCGGGGAACCAGATCCATCTAAACTCAAACCCAGTCCCTCCATACTTCCTCGCTGTGTGACCTTGGGCAGGTAGCACAGCCCCTCTGGGCTGCTGCTTCTCCATACAGGGACAGTAGTACATCATTAATGGAGGGGTAAGAGTTTGCTGAAGCTCCTAGCCTCATACCTGGTCCGGCAGTATATCTCCCAGTTAGGCAGCAGACTACACAGGCCTCCTGGCCATCTTTGGGAATTTCATAGATCCGAGGATCCCCGAGGTGGGGATGTCATTCATAGTCACCCATGACGTGAAAGTCACCAAGCAGGAAGTCTCTGCCTGATTAGGAGCAGGGTGCTCACTCTCTCGCCAAGCCTCGGGTACCGCCATCTTACTCAGCCTCCAGAGGATAACAGGCCATTTGGCTGACTTGGGACAACCCGGCCAGCTCAGTCCTTATCACTAAGCCCGTCTTCCCATCTATAAAAATGAGTTCTTCCCCGGAGGATCCCTGAGGGGGTGTTATGTTGTTAGAGGTGACTAGATAAATTATCTCCTGCCTAAAACTCAGCCAGGGAGAGGAATATTCTAGAAAGCAATATTCTAGAATGCACCATAACCTTTTAGTTTGACCCTACATCCAGCTAGTCCCTCACAGGGACAGCCTAAGATTAGTTTTCAAAGGAGTTCTAAAGGAACTCCTTAAGTAGACCAAGTAGGGGGATAAGAGCAAAGTCCTTGATGGTGGAGATGGGTAAGGAAGTAGGAGAGGGGGAGGAGGGGCCAAAGCCAGGCCCGGTGGCGGGGTGAGGGTGGGTGGGAGTGGAGGGGGGGGGGGGAGGCGCGCTCGGGGATCTGCCTGGCTCTTGTCTGCCTGCTTCCGAGAGGAAGCTGAGAATATGGAGCCGGAGCCCTGCCCCCTCCACTCCTAGGCCATTCCTTGGCCATCAGTGTGGCTCCAGGACCTCAGTTTTCACTTCTATAAAATGGCAGCAGCATACCAATGATATAAGCACCAAGTCTCTGCATGCATGAAACCATCTCCCCATGCCACCTGGCCCCACGGTGGTTAGGTTGGCCTGCTCCCCACCTCTGGCCAGAATGTGGAAGGCCACAGGACTCCTACACATCTGTGGCTTTGGAGCCAGGGGGCTGCTTTCTCTCCTGTAGCACAACCCACGTGCAGGGGCCAGGTGGGGTCACTTTGAACATTCCACCACACCCATTTCATAGATCCTCGAGGAGGCACAAGGAGGGGAGCTGCTGTTCAAGGTCACAGGATCCCTCCTGCCCCCCCCCTCCCCCGAATGCCAAAGCGGCAGAGGGCACCTCCTCCCAGGGGAACCGCCAAAGCTACAAGTGGCCAGCACTCACTATACAGAGGTGGACTCTGTACAGGGGATCTGCCCAAGGTCACACAGCCAGGCCATGGCACACCAGGTCCTGAGAACTCTCAGGCCTCACCTAGCCGGAGGGACAACAGGGCCTGACTTCCTGCCCAAGCCACGGGACCTCCCCAAGACTGGAGCCCTGGTCCCACCTCTAGGCTCTGCCTGCACCCCCCAGCTCCCTCTACACCTAAGATTAGGGTAAGAAGAGCAAAGGAGAGGGCGGCAAGAAAGTTGGAGTCCGGCTGTCGCCCTTCCCAGCCTGGACCGCTCCTTGGTCCTTCCCCTCCCTCCTCCAGTGCAGGGGGATCAGGCGCTGATGTAATGCTTTCGTCCTCCTTGTGCCAATCTCAGAAGAGAGACGACAGATTGCGTGAGCCAAATTTGGCATCCTAGGGGGAGAGGCATGAAAAGTGGAGATGTGGAGGAGAAGAGGAGCCTGGGGAGGTACCACAGAAGCCCCCCTGCCCAGCAGACCCCCCTGGGTGTCTCCTCTTCCTCTGCTTACACCCCCCTTTCTTCCCTAGCCTGCCCTGGCACGCATCCCCCTGCAGGCCAGCTAGCCTAACCCACCAGGGACCCTCTAAGCCTGGGTGCTGCCAGCCCGCCCTCCCCCACCCTGACACACTGCTCCAGCTCCATTCCCACCGCTAGTTTCCTGGTTACCATGTTGCTGGTTGTCATGTCGCTTACATGTCCTCGTGACTCAGTGGTCCCTGCAGAGGGGGCCCCCCACCTCCTCACGCCCCCCTTAGCACTCGCCCCCGCCTCCCCCAGATCCACATTAAGAACCAGCCCGCCCTGTGTAAGCCCACACAGTTCCTCCCCCCCCACCTCCCTCTCATCCTAAGCTCCGAATCTTCCCACAGCATCCTAGAGTGACTTTGTCCTCTGATCTACAAATGCTTGAGAACCTGCATGCCTTGGCTTTCTTTGCAAGCTCTTCCCGGGGGCCCTGACACTATGTGCAAGCCACTGACACCTCAATGAAGTCAGTGCTACAGTCCCATTTTCCACTTGTGCAAACTGAGCTCGGAGAAGAAAAGCCAACTGCCCAAGGTAACCCCAGCAGAAGCCCACGGACATTTCTGTCTGGCCAGTCACCTCTATATTTTTTTTCCCTCCCCAGGGAATTGTTTCCTCAAAGGAACCATTAGGCATGTCTCCCAAGTCCCAAGTCCCCCCCTCTAGTGCCTAGACACCTCCATTATTGTCAGTCTGTATTTCCAGCCATATTCTTGCCCCTCGGTAGCGACTTCTTTCCCCTCATGGTAAATCGAGTCCTTCCTCCCATCTGCCCAGCCCTTTCTCCAGCCCAGCAGGACTCTGCTCACAGAGGGGCCCTCCATTGGAGGTCAGTGGGGCAGGGCTGGTGTCCCCATTCCACAGATGTGTTGGAAGAGGCTCAGGGAGCATAACTTGCCCAGGATGCTAGTTTCTCGGCTAGCTGGGCTCATTTCTGAAGGCTTGACCAAGTGCTATATGAGGCATGATGGCCAGCACAGAAAACTCCAGAAAGAGACCCTTCTTTGCAGGGGAGAACAGAGCTGAATGTTCTAGATTCAGCCCTCCACTCTCCAGCCCCACGGCCAAGCAGCTGCTGCCCTTACCACACTGCATGCAACCGCTTGCCCCAACTGCTCTGCTTCCCCATTTCCTCCTCATCAGAAGCCAAGTCAAGCCTATGCAGGGCTCTTGGGTCCCCACAAGTCCTGGAGGATGCAGGACTGGGTGGGGGTGGGGGATGGAGTGGATATTGCATCCCTGGGGCCAGCCCCTCTCTGTCCAAGGCCAGACACTCCCTCTTATTCCCACCTCCTTCAACCTACCACTTGGCGCTCTCGGGCTCTGGAGGCCCCTGTCTGTCAGCGAAGCCCAGCCATCCTGCTTCCTCATGCCTAGAGGGCACTGCCGCCTGCTTCTCCTGGGCTACCTCTCTCTGCCCTGAAGTCCAGGTCCCCTGAATAGTCTGTGTGTGTGTGTCGAGGGGTGCTAATAGGCTGACCCTGGTTAAGGAACATTCTGCAGGTGGTAGGGAAGTTCCCTGCTCTTGGAGCTCAAGGCTCACCCACTCTTTGCTGTGTTGTCCCTTTGCAGAAAGGGGTGGGGGAACATTTCTTCCTCTCTCTACAGCCTCAGTTTCCACCACTATAAATCCTGAAATGCTTCATTTACTGAACCTCTCTCACCTCCCCTACGGTTATCTGGCACAAGGCAGGTACTCCACACAGCTGAAGGGGGATTTTGTCATACTCAGAACCATTCACCGAGACTGCAGGTGGGAGGTGGGAAGTAGAGACACCCCCTTCCCATCCTGCTGCAAGTCACCTGCCTTGAAGCTCCTGGCATGGAGGTGGGCGGGAGGGGGGGGGGAGCAGAGAAGGACAGGAGCATCGCCAGGGCAGGAGGTCAAAAATCTCTTTCATCCATCTCCTTTCTTTTGCCAGCCGCAACCCATAGGCGACGCTCAACTGGCCAAATGGACAGAGCACACCAACTCGGGGGAGTCACAGGACTACACAGGGACCTTTCAGGACCGGGGTCCGAGAGATGAGTGCAGGGTGGGTATGGCCAGAGCGGCAGGACAAACAGACACTCCCTCGGCTAGATAGACATTGCGACGGACTCACGGACTGACAGCGCTCGCGATGGGCGAGCCGGAGGCTTACCCCGGGGCGCAAGGTCGGAGGAGGGTCTGGGCGGCGAGTGGCCGCTACATCCCCCGGCGGAGTCCGGCGGGCGGCGTCCGGGGGCGCGGGGTTCGGGGCGCGGGCGCCGCCTGCCCGCGATGTCGCCGCTGACCCGGGCGGCCGCCGTGGGTCTCGGGGTCTCCGCGCCGTCCCGCGCCTCTTCCTGCGCAACTTTCAGCGTTGTCCCGCGCCAAGAGCTGGGCGCTGCCCCGGCGGCAGCATCGTGGAGCCCGGGCTCAGGTTGTGGGGTCCCTGGGCCCAGGGCGCCCCACCGCCCGCTGTTACCCGCAGCCCCGCGACACCCCCGCTCTTCGGCTCTGGGGTCGCCGGGCTCTGGGGCCACCTCGCGCCTGCTGCACGGTCCCCGCCGCTGTGCCTCGCTCCCGCCTCTCCTCCCGCGGGGTTGTGGACCTCGCCGCTGCGCCCCGGCCCCTGCCCCGGCCCAGGCTCGCCCGGCGCCGCTTCCTCCGCCGGCTGTGTCCTTCTCTGTCGCCGTCCCTCCCACTCCCGCCGCCGCCCCCTCCGTCTGGGACCCGGTCCCCGCCGCGTCCCCGGCTCGCCCGGGAGCTCGGAGCTCCCGCCGCCCGCGGCGCGCCGAGAACTCCCAACTCGCAGCACGCGCCCCGCTTCGGAGACTTTCGCCCCTCCTCACACGTGACCCGCGCCCCGCTGCGGAGGCCGCGCGCCCCGGCTTCCAGCCCCAGGCGGACCCCGCCCTGGCCCTCCCGGTGCGCCCAGCCCACGCGGGCAGGCCACTCGCTCCCGGGACCCGCGACTCGGACACGGGGGTGGGGGGTGGGGGGGTCTTGGGGGCTGCGCCGTCCCGTTCTCGCACGGATCCTGCCCGGGTTTTCCTCCTCGCTCTGCCGCGCTCCTCCTGGAATCCGTTCCGAGGATCCACTCAGGGTTTTGCGAGCCCCCCCCCCCCCCGGGGCAGGTGGGGAGGGTTCTCCGAGCCCAGGAGAGGGTAGGTGGGAACCGGTCCAGTTGGGGTCCAAGTGGCCCTGACCCTCTCCTGGGAGGTCTGTATCTCCCCCCCCCCCCACGAAGTGCTAGCAACTAAGGGCCCTAAGCACCCCACTTAAAGAGATCGAGGTCGCTCTTGGAGGGAGCCTAATAGTCACTTAGTAAGGCTCTGGTTCTCAGAGACTGAGGACCCACAGAGGCCCATAAGTTCGCAAAAGGTCATCCAGTGGGGTGGACGTCAAACAAAGCCTAGTCCCTGCTTTCTTCATCTTTTTTCCCCCCTGAGACAGGGTTTCTCTGTGTAGCTTTGCACCTTTCCTGGAACTCACTCTGTAGCCCAGGCTGGCCTCGAACTCACAGAGATCCGCCTGGCTCTGCCTCCCTAGTGTTGGGATTAAAGGCGTGCGCCACCACCGCCGCCGCCGGGCCTTTCTTCGTCTTATTGAGTTGTCTTTTCTCTTTTATTTATGTGAATGTGTTTGTATACCTGTGTTCACCATGTGTGTGCTGGTGCCCTTGTGAGTGTATGTGTACCATGTGAGTGCAAATGCCTTTGTGTGTGTGTGTGTGTGTGTGTGTGTGTGTGTGTACCACATGAGTGCAGGTGCCTGTGTGAGTGTATGTGCACCATGTGTGTGCTGGTGCCTCTGTGTGTGTGTGTGTGTGTGTGTGTGTGTGTGTGTGTGTGTAGGCAGGTGCCCGTGTGACTGTATGTGCACCATGTGTGTGCAGGTGCCTGTGAATGTCAGGAGAGATTGTCAGATCCCCTGGAACTAGAATTATAGGCACTTGTGGGCTGGCATAAGGGTGCTGGAAACCCAACGTGGGTCCTTGGCCAGAGCAGCAAACCTCTGTGGAGCCATCTCTCCAGCCCTTATTAAGCTGTCTTGATAGGACAGAATCCAGACCCCCCTCCCCCAACCACCTCCAGAGAGCCCAGGTCTGGGTCCCACACTCTGGAAGCATCTCCCAGTCCCTGGGGAGCCAGTCCCCCACTTTCCTGAGCATTTACCACCTTGATCTAGCCTTCTGAGGAAACTCACACAAGAGAGGAAAGTGCTTCTCTGTGGCCATAGGAGCCTGGTACACTTGCAGGCAGATAGCCATTTGAACCTGCTGGAGTCTGGTCATGGAGGACTAGGTCCAGATTAGAGAGGAAGATCTGGGGGGAGGGGTAGAATGCGCTTGTGGAGAACTGACTGAGCCTCCCATCTCTTCAATCCTCCTCCTACGCCAAGCAGACCTCCCAGGATAAGACAAATGACACACAGGCCACACACCCGTCTTTCTGTGGGCTCTCCCTGGCTCAACTCCTCAGTATGGTACGCTGCCGGGCTCCCGCACACCATATATTCACACATGTCCTCCGATTCCCACGGATTCCAGAACGTACCAGATGCCTTCACACCTCTCTCTGCCTGCATGCTGTGTCCCCCCCTGCCTGAAATGCCCCTGGTCTTCTCTGCCTTCAGAGCCTTTCTGCTGTTCTCCAAGCCCAGCCTCAGCACCACTTCCCAAGACACAAGTAAGCCAGTACCCATTCATTCAATCAGCCAGCACCGGGGACCCACCTATTACCAGCCCCTGGGGTAGGCACAAGCAGGGTTCTAATTGAATAAGCTTGGAAATCAGACCAACCTGGCTTTGAAAGCACTTAGAAACTAGAATGACCTTGAGTGAGACTCTGTTTAACCTGTCCACAAACTGTGAGCGCTAACAGACCCTGTGTGCAGGCTGTTGAAGGTAGGTGGGTGCTGGCAGCAGGTGCCCATGCTGTCCCCTGGGTGCCATCCTCAGTCCTGTGGACCTTCACTGTGCACAGTGTCTGTTCTCTGCCATTCTCTCTCCTTACCCTGCTGTGCCCTCAGGCAGATAGCCAGGACTAATGTTCCCTGGCATGTGTGTGTGTGTGTGTGTGTGTGTGTGTGTGTGTGTGTGTGTGTATTTATGCATAGACTCCCGCCTTCCAGCAAAATAAGTGTTCACTTCGCAGCTGACAGATGTCTGGGATCTACTGCACCTCTGTGTGGACTGAAAGCAAGGCCAACTGGTAACCTGCAGTTTCCTCCCCTGGTGGCTGGCTGCCCCCGGGAGGGAGTGGTGAGCGCAGGAGAAAGAGGGAGCAGAGAGGGGAGGTAGACAGAATCAGGGACCGCTAGGCCCACCATAGCTGCTCTTGCAGGCTCTGTGTCCCTCACCAGGTCGCTAGGCAACAAAAGTCTGAGGGAGGGATGGGGCCCCCTTGATGGGTTTGGGCTGCACTACGGGGCAACTGCTGAGTCCCTGGAAAGCTGCAGGGCCAGAAGTAGGTAGTAAGAGGTGGGAGGGCAGCTCCAAGCCAGGAGAGGTCCAGGGACACCGGGAAACAGAGTGTTCTTTTCATCATCAAATAAACTCCCAAGTGCCCCTGGGCAGTCTCTTTGCTCTGGGTCTCCCTGTATAAGAGGGAAGGATAAGACACTTCCCCACTGTAAGCAGCTGTTCTGAGAATGACTGAATGCTTCAGGAAGACCTAGCCACAGGCCATGTCATAGTCCAGGAGCTTACGCCCCGTTTGATGTAATATGCCAATGTGTGTGTATATGCGTGTGTGCGTAAGTGTGTGTAAGGGGTCTTGGAGAAAGACAGGAGAATGGTTTGGGTGTTAGGACCTGTGTGTCCCTTGATAAGTTGTTTATCTTTTCTGGACCAACTTCAGAGGCCTCATCTGTAATGGGACAGTCTGCTGTAGCCCTGAAAGGCAATGGGCTTGTCTTCATCCAATACAGAAGCACGATAGGGTAGCCTCGATGGGGCCGGCGGTCCGAGACTCCACAGACTCCTCCCGTCAGTCCAGCACTGTTCCAGGTCCTTATAAGCACTGCCTCAATCTCTACATGGAACTCTTTACTTCAGGTACCGTTCCAGTGGGGAGACTGAGGCACAGCATTGTATTGAACGCATAGCTTCAGCACCAGGGACAACTGTCTGGAAGAACAAGTGTTATGCCGAAAGTGTGTCTGTCTATTTGATTTCCCATCTGTCCCTCACAACTCTGTGAAGCAGAGGTTTGGACTCTCGATTCCGGGTGCAGAGACAGACTGAGGCACAGAGAAGTGGCTTGCCTTGGCTCAGTGGGAATTAACAAATGCAGATGCCAGGCCTGGAACTGGGTTTGGCACCTGCCTAGGTTCTAAGGGAGGATCATTCCAGGTTGGCAGAGGGCTCACTAGCCCACCCACTCTGGGGGCCTGCTCAGGCCTCCAGGGTCCTATAGTGGCCTCAAGAGCCTGTGCATAGAGCTGGGAAGGGTGAAGTGGGGGAGGGGCTTGACAGGTGGGGACAGGTGGGGTTTGGGGTACACTCAGAACTATCAGTATTATTGATTCCAGGGGTGGTTTTTTTGTTTTCTTTTTGGCTTAGGAAGTTTCTGAGAATCCAGTCAGCCTATTCCACAGATGAGGCAAACTGAGGCCACCAGCTGTTTAGATGAGACATCAGATCAAGACAGAGTTGGCCTGCCTCAAAGCTTCACAGCCCTGTCAGCTCCAACAGAAGAGGTTGGAGGAGTGAGGAAAGGGTTGCTGGGGGTCCAGCATGCCAGCATGCCAGCCCTTGGGATGGAAGACTGGAGGGGTCTCTCCCACCCTCAATCCCCATCCTCACCCACCGCCCAGCACTCAGTCACCAGGGTGGAATATTTTAGCACCTATAGAGAAACTGCCACAGACGGCAGCGGCAGCTGTTGCTAAGGAGATACTCCCAAAATAGCCCCCCTCCGCCAACCTTTCCTGCTGCTGCTCCTGCTGTGGGGAGGGGAGGAGGCCAGGCAGTGAGGGGTGTCACATGAGCCCTGGCCCCAGGCTCACCCATCCCACCTAGCCTCTGGCGGCAGCTGTGGCCACAGCCCTGAGCAGCCACAGGTCTGCGGAGGGAGCAGGAGGTGGCCTTTGCCTGCCCAGTGGCCTCACCATGGTCCTTAGCTGGGGAAGAAGGTCACCAGGTGAGCAGAGAAGGGAGGGAGACACCTCTACTCCCAAGACCCTCAGCACACCCCCACACCACTCCCATACACACAGCACCTAAGATCTCAGCAGCTACACACAGTCACTCGAGCACACCATGAGCACAGCCCACACAAGCCTATCTAGATAGGCATCCGCACCAGAAAGACACACGTAGATGCCCGGTAAACACATATGCCAGGAATGAACAACGCGTACCACATGACACTCCACACAGCCATAAATACACACATTCACATATACAGACTCACACATCCATCCAAAGTGCACATACACGAAGGCCTGCCATGCCAGGCGCACAGACATACACCCATGTATATATCCCCCCAACACACACACGTGCACACGGGCATGCATGCACACACACACACACACACACACACACACACACACACACACGACACACAGGCTCACAGATACATCCATCCAAACACATGCCCAGCATGTGGCTCTCACAGGGCATTGGGGTACCAAATGGGCTCTGTCCAGGGGGCAGGTCCTGGGCCTCAGACAACCTCAATGGGTAAGGAGCTTGCTCTGTTCAGTCACAGCGGAGGGGGACAGGTGGGTGAGTAGGTGGAAGGCCATACCTCTATGAACCCCTCTACATCTGGGACACACAGAGTCTTAGGTCTAAGGAGAACTGCCCTGGGCTCTGTCTACGGGGAGAAAAAAGTCAGGGTGGACTCACCTGCAGGCTTGAAACCTCTAGGCATGGAAGGTTCTGAGACTCAACTTCAGGGTGCAGCTGGCCGTCACAGAGACTGCCCTTGGGGCTGGAGTGACAGATGGGACCAGAACAGACGCGGAGATGGCCCTTGGCATGTGCGAGGCACTTTGCAGTTCGACACCTCCTTTTAAACTTGGTGACTATTTCACACACTTGATGAGAGCTTCTCTGAGACATTGGTGGCAATGTCCCATCTCCTAGACCTGGAGAGGAGTGGGGACTTCAAGACCACACAGCAGGTTACTAACTGGGCTCGGCTGGTCTCCAACGGAGGAGATGCTCGTGGTCCTGCACAGTTCTCAGTCGGGATGCCGGCTTTGCCCACTTCACCCAGTGACTCTGGGGTGCAGCCCAGCCCTGGGTCTCCCCACCTGGAAAGCAGGGAAGGAATCCCCAGGCGGGTATCCGGCCGCAGCTGGTGACCACACTGAGGCCGGGGTGAGTGGGAGTGGCGTTTGCCGGATGCCCTCGGGAACGCCAGCGCAAGGACCAAAGGCTGCGCCGCTCCCCTCCTCTCTTGGCCAGCCGCGATCTCTCTCCAGCCTCGCTCCGTGGCTCGGCTCCAGAAATCCAGGCTCCGGGTCTTGGCTCGCGCCTCGTCACTCGGGAGACGCGGGGAGCGGCTTTGCGGTTGCCGTGGGAACCCCTCCCCGGCCAGGCCCCGCTCACGACTCGCCGCACCAGGCTGGAGCAGCAGCTCGGCGGACCGCTGGCGTTTGGGGTCTGGGCAAACGACACCTGTCCCTAGAGTAACTCTCTCAGCTTAGCGCACACACCTCAGAAGCACAGCTCCGTGAAGTTCGCAAACCCGTGTCACCCCCGCACCGTCAATTCCGAGCGCTTCCAGCGGCAAATACCTAACGCGCCAGGAAGGCGCTGTTTAGCGGGAATTGCCCTTTGAAGCTGCACGGGTTCCGTGTTTCCTCTCAGGTCCGCTTTTCGGGCCCTCTTTGGGCCTCAGTTTCCTGCAAAGGGGATCGAGGAACTGGCACGTCATCTTTGCTTGTTCTATGCAAGGCGCTTTAGACACTTTGCTAACTTTGGCCCTGTGACCATCTCCCAAGTCAGTTTAAAGCAAAACAAAACAAAAAACCACACAGGTTATGGACGTGAGAGATTCAATAGTTTAAAATGGGTGGCTCCCCGGCTGATGAAGCCCAAGACTCCGAGCTCATCTGCCTAGCCTGAAGTTCATCTGTTTCAAGTCCCGTTTGCTGACATCCTTTTAAGAGCACTGCAGACAGGACAGTGGGCCACAGCCTGTCTTCTTGTCCTTAGACAAGGTCTTTACTTCCGGGAGCCCTCTCTCCAGGTTTTGCTCTTGAGGCAAACTCCAACTCAAAGCTCACTTGCCCTGACACTTTCCTTAATTACAATCCTGCTCACAACTTGCTCTCAGGAGGCTTCTTCTTACTCCATCCCCTGGGTCTTGCACCGTTTGTGAATAGTCCCTTCCTCCACCATGGGCACCCAAAGAAATCCTGTAGGCTGCATTGATTTTTTTTTTTTTCCAGTCCTCAGGGCGCCTGGCACACAGCTGGTTTTCAATAAATATACTTGGCACTAAAAGTGGAAGGGAGGTTTCACAACCTGGGCAGTCCAATCTGTAAAATGCCACCAGCTCTGAACCCGCCAGGGATTGAATTTTTGGGACACTTGAGGCCAGGTTACAGGGCGAGAACCCTGGCTGGCTGTTTGAGGCCATGCCACAGGGGCCTGGGAACCCTTAGTGAGTCTCAGTAGCCCATAGAATAGAGTCTTTCTGCTTTCTGGGATTCTGCTGGGGAGTCAGCCCACACTCTGCAGGGCATTCAACACAATGGTGAAATATAACAAGGCACTGCGGTCAGTAAGTGGGGGGAAAGAAAACATTATTATGGAACTATGCCTGTATATCCTTTTTCTATAATTGAGTGATTCTCACACTCTCTCCCAAAACTTGACTTGAACACACGGGTTCTTTGTGAGAAGGAACGCGATTCACCCTTTGAGCTGAGGGAAATTTCCCTCTTGGCTTCACCTTGGCGAGCACATTTTTTGGGGATGTGTGGAAACTGAGGCATGGAGGGTGAGGCACTCATTCCCACCCACCAGGGATGGTGCCAGGGACTGATGGGGACTGATGATGGGGCAGGCCGCTGGAGGCAGGGGATAGGCTGGGGAATCCTGGGGGAAAGGATGCTGCTGCTGCAGGCTGCAGGCACAAACAACTCGGACCACCCATTTCCCCATCTGTGAAAGGCAGACAGCATTCATTTCACAGGAGCCCCAGGAAGACCCGTTTAACAGACAGGCGAGCTGAGGCCCAGAGAAGAGGCATGCACAGGCTCACAGCCGCAGTGGCAGTCCCAGGACAAGGTCTGCAGCTTCTCAACCTCCTGGCCTTGGCCAGTCTCCCCTGCCAAGGTCTCCTGGGAGGAATTACAGGAAGCTGAAGACACAGTCCCGTCCCAGCCCCCAGGCCCCATGGACAGCTGGGTTGCTTCCCAAGAGGACAGATGTGTTGCGCACACTTCTCTCTGGCTTGAGCAGGACGTGGGCGCTGGAAGGAGATGCTAGCAGGTTGGGCAGCCTCACCTGAGGGATTTAAATAGCCACCGCCTTCTCTGGGCGTGGACTTAGGGAAAGCATCTAGGCAGGGTTTGGTGAAAGCAGGGAACAGAGAGAGCTGAGGACTATTTATCTTCCCAGAGGGCCATGGTCAGGCCATGCATCTCACTTCGCTGACCTCAGGCTCCATTGCCTGCCCCACAGGATTGAAGGCTGAACAGGGAGAAGCTGCCCAGCACACCTGATGGGGCCTAGCACCCAATGGGTATGCAACCCTCCCACAGATGTGCAAGCCTGTGGCTTTCATTGTGGGGAAGCTCCCTGTCAGGTGGGAGTCCTCGATACACAGGGTCCCACCCCCTCACTCTCTGCTCTGGAACCCACCCCCATGCACACCCCATCATATCTACTAGCAGGGCAATGCAGTCAGATTGGGGCTGGGCCTCAGGCTAACACGGTGTGTGTGTGATGATCAGAAACAGCCAGGCAGTGGTGGCACACATTTTTAGTTCCAGCACTCGAGAGGCAGAGGCAGGTGGATCTCTGAGTTTGAGGCCAGCCTGGTCTACAGAGTGAGTTCCAGGATAGACAGGGCTACACAGAGAAACCCTGTCTTGAAAAATAAAAACAAGCTGGGCAGTGGTGGCGCACACCTTTAATCCCAGCACTCGGGAGGCAGAGGCAGGCGGATCTCTGTGAGTTCGAGGCCAGCCTGGGCTACAGAGTGAGTTCCAGGAAAGGTGCAAAGCTACACAGAGAAACCCTGTCTTGAAAAAACAAAAAAGAAAAGAAAAACAGACAAACCAAGGAGAAAGAAAGAAAAATGACCTCTCCTCTGGACCCAGGATTCTGTGTATAGCATGGTAATGGTGGTGTCTACCTGGACACACTGTTCAGAAGGTGACTCTCAAGCTTTATCTGGCAGATGCCTCATCTTGGGGTCTTTCTCAGTTAGTCCTAGTATGCAAGTGTGTGTGTGTGTGTGTGTGTGTGTGTGTGTGTGTGGTATGTGTGTGTGTATGTGTTGTGTATTAGAAGACTTTCAAACCAGAAGAGCTGCCTGGAAGAGGTTTGGAGCAATAGAGGTCCCTGGAAAGGACACTCTCTAACCTGTGGAGCTGCCAGCAGGCTGTGCAGTATGCTGTCACCCATGCTGGGGTGAGCCTTGGTAATGCAGGTGTCTCTGAGTCATTTCTGCCCCTGTAAGTAACCTCAATAAAACTCACTGGTTCATGCCAGGCGGTGGTGGCACATGACTTTAATCCCAGCACTCAGGAGGCAGAGGCAGGTGGATCTCTGTGAGTTCGAGGCCAGCCTGGACTACCAAGTGAGTTCCGGGAAAAGGCGCAAAGCTACACAGAGAAACCCTGTCTCAAAAAACAAAACAAAACAAACAAACAAAAACTTACTGGTTCACCAAGTTGGACTTTGGTGATACCCATTCTTTGGTCTGTGGTGGGCTCCCTATCTGGGGTGAGTAGAGGAGTGTGTTTCATCTCCCCAGGAAAAGTTTTGCCACACAATAGCGTGTGTGTGTGTGCACACACACGTGACATTTAGCTCAGTCACTATACGATCTTAACTCCTGATCGTGCCTCCATCTTCCAAATACAGGGATGATAGGTACACACCACCAACACCCAGTTTGGGTTTTGTTTTTAATTTACATTGTGAACACATGCCATAGCACGTGGGTTCTGGGGACTGAGCTCAGGTTGTCAAGCTGGTCATCAAGTCACTTTACTGGCTGATCCACCTCACCAAGCCTTATAGGAGGTTTTTATGTGGTGCTAGGGATTGACCCTAGATATTTGTGTGTTCTAGGCAAGCACCCTACCAACTGAGCCACAAGCCTGGCCCTACTGTGGTGTGTGTGTGTGTGTGTTTTCTTACCTGTAGATTCACAGCAAGCCAGCCCAGGGTCCTATATGCTGCACTCCCTCAGACCACGTCCATGATACTCCCAGGGTCACATGCCAAGCCTCCCAGGACTGCTTTGGGAGTGGTGGTGAAGGGAACTGGGGAGGGGGACATGGAAAGAGTTGGGGTACATGCTAGTGGCAGATCTTCAAACTGTCAGAGCCTCTCTTGCAAGCAGTGGGAGCTGGGAGAGGAGAGAGGAAGCGCTCCAGTGAATGGGAGGGTGCTGGGATCCAGGAGAGGGCAGGAAGACCCTTGATTCCACCTCTACAGGTTCAGAGACCTGTGCCCAGAGAGGGTGGCTGGCCCGCTCAAGAACCCAAACAATGGGAGGCCTCAAGCCCACTGAAGGTTCTTCCCCTGCCCGCCTCTCTGCCATTTGGAGTTTTTCCTGGTCAGCAAAGTGTTTTCCAGCGTCTTCTCACACGAAGAAGAGGGGAACAGAATTGAAGGCGTGGGATCCAGCCACACACTTAGCCTCATTCACACTCTCAGCAGCTCCGCTGTAAGGAGGTTAATACTAAGGCCCAGAGAGGGGAGTCCGGGTCAGCCTGTCTCCACACCCAAAACCATCCACAAGGTTAGCCCAGAGCTATCCAGATCAACAGGTGAGAGAGAGGCTCAGGGCTAGTTTCAGCCCCCCTTTCCCAAGAGTTCCAACCCAGGAGGTTGACAGCTGCAGAGAGCTTGCTCCCACCTCCCAGGCCCCAGCAGAGCTTTGGCCTTGGGACTCAGCTTTTAGCCAAGTGCCAGGCTGTGACCGTGCTTTCTGGGGATGAGGGGGATCCCGGGGTGCGTATGCACGCCCGGGGAGGGGCGTAGGCCAGCAGGCGCCCGTGCGACCTGCCCCGCCCGTCGGCGTGGGGACGTGGGAAGCGCCGCTTCCTGGCTCCTCGCCCGCGCCCGGCCGCCCCGCCACGTCACCGCGCGGCCGAGGGTGCGCGCGGCGGGAGCGCGCGGCGGGAGCGAGCGCGCGCGGAGGCGCGGCAGCGGCCTCGGGCACCGCGCGGCGCTGGGACGGGGACGTGGCAGCGGCTGCGCTCGGCGCTCCAGAAAGTTCCCTGGAAGTTCCGCGCGACGCGGCGCGGGAAGCGGCCGGCTTGACCATGAATGTGTTCCGAATCCTCGGAGACCTGAGCCACCTCCTAGCCATGTTCTTGCTCCTGGGGAAGATCTGGAAGTCCAAGAGCTGCGCGGGTGAGCGGCGCCCGGGCGGGGCGGGACGGGACGGGACGGGACGGGACGGGACCAGGGTGGGGACTCGGGCTCGGAGGGAACCGCGCGCGCGCACGCGCTGCCCAAAACTTCAGTGAAGTGGTTCGACATCCCAGGATCCCGGAGATTCTGCGGGAGCGTGGCTTCCGCCTCCACGGATCCTGCTCCCGCACCTCCCGCGCCCTGTCCTCCACTCCAAGCTGGCGGTGCCACTGCTACTGGGCGAGGACTTGGGGGGGCGACCCTCCCTTCACTAGGAGGGAAGAGTGCGTATTTAGAAGACCCCTAGTCTTAGGGTCTTTCCCTCCACTCACCCACCTTCCACTCCCCAGGGAGAGTCTTCCTTTTCCTGCGTGCTCATGACACCAGCCTGGCCCAGGGGTCTGGAGCTGGCCCTGAGTGGAGATGGGAGATATTGGAGAGGCTCCTTTTGGCCAGAGGTCTGGCTGCCTGGCTGCCTTGCTGGGGTTGGGAGAAGTTTCCAGGTTGGGTTGATGATTGCAATCCCCCCGGCGGTGGAATGGAAAGCTGCCCACTGTTTTTCAGCCATCTTTGTCCCTTGTGTCCCTGCCTGTGTTAGGCGTTCAGATGGGGGCAGTGGGGTAAGCTCAGACTCCACCAGGGCTGAGGAAGCAGAGAACAGCTGAGGACTACGTGGAGGAAGAGGATGGGCAGCGAGTGTGCCCAGAAACAGGATACAGAGTTGAGAACATCAGTGCAAACACATAAAAGCCGCAGGGCATAGGGCATATCCTGGGAAGGACACACAGGGGGGAATGGAATCCAGAAGGTTAGCATGGTCCAGAGGTGAAAGGCTTTACCCATCATGCTCAGGATCCAGGACTAAGGAAGCCATGGACGGTTTGGAAGATGTAGATGGCAGATGTAGTAGAGGCAGAGGAGGAGGCACAGCGGTCTTTCCTCAATCAGGAGGTGGAGGCTGAGATGTCTGTCACCTGGGAGACGGGATAGGAGAGGGACTGGACTGAGCAAGGTTGGATCCAGTGGCTCTGCAATGAACTGGAAGTTACTGGGACCTGGAGTCTCCTGAGAGACTGTCACCCCTTCAGGGTCTGGCTCAGGGCACCTGGAGGCTGGAGGCCCAAGACGGAAGTGCCTGTGCAGGATGGGAGGCAGGATGGGTGGGGGCTGCTGTTTTGGTAGAAGAGTAGGCAAAGCTGCATGATGCTACCGGGGCCAGGAGAGGGCTGGTGGGCCGGTGATTTTAGCTGCTCTTGAGACCGGGGTGAGGTCAGTTGACCTTGGCTGCAGAGACCTGGGCACTGTGAAGGGGAATGGTGGCTGACGAGGGCAGGGCGAGGGAGAAGGAACGAGGCACCTGGCCTTGGCACCACCTCCATGACCACCAGCATGGCCAGAGGAGTACAGAGGTTACCTGTTGTTTCAGGGTCCCAGCAGGGAAGGTGTGGCGGGCACACGGGGGAGGTGGGAGTGGAGTCTAGAGGAGAGGACTTCCGTTGTTTGTTTTGATTATTTATTCTGGTGCTGGAGGTGGAACCCTGAACCTTGCATGTGCTAAGCAAGTGCCCTACCGTTAGGCCACACCCCAATCCTTGTTTGTTTGTTTGTGGTGGTGGGTTTTCCATACAAGGTTTCTCCGCACTAACAGCTCTGGCTGTCCTGGATCTCGCTCTGTAGACCAGGCTGGCCTCAAACTCACAGAGATCTGCCTGCCTCTGCCTCCTGAGTGCTGGAATTAATGGTGTGCACCATCGTGCCTGGCTATTTATTTATTTAGAGACAAAGCTCCTTGTGTAGCCCAGACTGATCTTGAACTCTTAAGTCCTCTGTCTCTGCATTCCGAGTGAGGGAGTTACGTACCCCACCACTCCACAAAGGTCCAGCCCTTGTCCTTGTCTTCTTTTGAGAACCTTTATGGACACTAGGTGTGACGTCAACCTTAATAGAAGCTGAATGAAAGCGCGAGGGAACTCTTTGGACTCTGAAACTCTTTCATCTAAAAGTCCCTGGTAGGCTGGGCAGTGGTGGCGCACTTTTTTTTTTTTAAGCTGAGGATTGAACCCAGGGCCTTGTGCTTGCTAGGCAAGTGCTCTACCACTAAGCTAAATCCCCAACCCTGGCACACACATTTAATCCCAGCACTCGGGAGGCAGAGGCAGGCGGATCTCTGTGAGTTTGAGGCCAGCCTGGTCTACAGAGTGAGTTCCAGGACAGCCAGGACTGTCAACACAGAGAACCCTGTCTCGAAACACAAATGAAAAACTCTCTGGTTGTGATGGCACACGCCTGTAATCCCAGCACCCAGGAAGTGGTGGCAGAGAGTTAGGAACTCCAGGCCAACTCTGTCTACACAGAGAGTTTGAGGCCAGCCTGGGCTATGTGAAATGCTGTCTCAAAATACTAAAGATTGGGCTGGTGAGA
This sequence comes from Onychomys torridus, assembly GCF_903995425.1. Taxonomy (NCBI): domain Eukaryota; kingdom Metazoa; phylum Chordata; class Mammalia; order Rodentia; family Cricetidae; genus Onychomys; species Onychomys torridus. Next base: position 44,708,893 of record NC_050458.1, read on the forward strand.
TGGTTAAGGTGTTTGCCAAGCTTGAGCATCTGAGTTTGATTCACGTGTTGCAAGGAGGGAGCCATCCATGAAAGCTGTCCTCTGATCTCCATACATGGCATGTGTGCACACACAAACACTACAAACATATACTAAGTAAATAACTTTTATAAACATTTTTAAAAAACATTAAAAATAACCTTTGGGAGGCTTAGGTAGGAAAATTGGGAATTCAAGGCTATCCTGAGCTATATAACAAGACTCTAACTCAGATAAAGAAAGAATAGGCCAAGGAGGCCAAGAAATACCAGGGGCCAGGGCTGGAGAGATGGATCAGTGGTTAAGAGCATGGATTGCTCTTGTGGAGGACCTGGATTCAATTCCTAGCACCTACATCATGAGTTATAACTGTAACTCCAGTTCCAGGTACCTACAAGGGCACCAGGTACACTTGTGTTACAAATATATATATATATATATGCCACCGGCAGTACACACACACACACACACACACATGCAAACGCGCACACACGCATGCATGTGCACGAACACACACCCAACTTGGCCTCCTGAGGGCTGGGATTAAAGGTGTGCACCACCACACCTAGCTAAAAGAAATAGTATTTGATTACATTTATTTATTCCTTTTATGTGTATGTGTGTGTACCTGAGTCTATTTGCTTACCTTGACAGTGGGAGTCAGAAGAGGACATCCAATCTCTGGAGACTGGAGTTACAGGCAGTGTGAGCCACTTTGTGGGGGCTGGGAACGAAATCCCAGTCTTCTACAAGAGCAGTAAGTGCTCTTAACTACTGAGCCATCTCTCTGGTGCAAAGTAAATAAATCCCTTTTAAAAAGAAAGACAGACGTTGGAGCTGGGCAGGTGGTTGTACACACCTATACCTTAGCTGAAAAGGTAGAGGAGGGGAGAGTTGCTAAAAGCTTGAGGCCAGCCCTTTTATTATTATTGTTGTTGTTGTTGTTGTTGTTATTAAGTAATTAATTTTGAGACTTGGTTTCACTGTGTAGCCCTGGCTGGCCTTGAACTCAAAAGGCCTGTCACTGCCTCCCAAGTGTTGGGATTAAAGGCTAACACCACCATGCCCAGCAAGCCTATTCTCTATAGCAAGCTCCAGGCCAGTCAGGACTACACAGCAAGACCCTGTCTCAAAGAGAGAAAGAAAAAAGAGTCCATGTGGAGAATAAGACATGACTGGTGACGACTCCACGCCCCGGGGTCATGCACTCAGGCGCATACAGTGAGCTGTGGCCTGAGGTCTGTGCACTGAGGCTTGGTTGCTTTTGCATGCTCTGTTTGGTGTTTATTACTTACTAATTGCACTGTTGGAACTGAACCCAGGGCCTTGTACATGCTTGGCAAGTGCTCCATCACTGAGTTGCACCCCTAATTTTTGTATTACAATGAGTAAAAATAGGCATAACCTTTGTAAGTTGGGAAAGGGCTTTTTAAATTTGTGCCTTTTGGGAGACAGAGTGCTGCTGGCCTGTGTCTTCATCGGCCTGCCTGTCTCCCTGGTGAATCAGCACCTGGAGTCAGTGCCTTGTTTTCCCAGAATGGAGCTCTGGGGTTGCCACTGGAGCTCCGGGGGTGGTACACAGAACAGCCTCAACACCCCCACCCTGGGCGACTCACACTACCCCCGCATCCTCCACAGAGAAGCACCAAGGTGGCACACGCAGGGTGACTGGGAACGTAGCGTTCAGATCTTTATTTGGTGACAGATCACAGCCCCACAAGAGGCACAGGAATTCCAGTGGCTTGGAGCAGGGCGGGGACAGGCATACCTGGCGCTGGCGCCTGCGTGGCCACGTGAAGACTGTCCTCATGGTCCCTTGTTCACCCCGCACAGGCATCTCTGGGAAGAGCCAGATCCTTTTTGCTCTGGTCTTCACCACCAGGTACCTGGACCTCGTCTCCAATTTCATCTCCATCTACAACACAGTGATGAAGGTGAGAGGGGGGGGGGGGGGGGGCCGGGGGGCGGGGGGGGGGGAGGCTGCTGCAGTGTTGGGAAGTTTCGCACCAGGGGTGGAGTTCTCACACCTGCCTTGCTGCCCAGGGCCTTTCAGATACAGGGGCCTCTGTACTATTCCCTCAGGGCCAAGGTGGTACCTGTACTTAGCAGAGGGGTGGCTGTGAAATTCATCAAGGTCACCGATTTAAATGTGAGGCAGGTATCACTATGCACTCCTGAAATCTCAGCCCTGGGGGAACACTGGGAGACAGGAGGATTGCTGCAAGTTCAAGGTGAGCCTGGTCGACATATTTAGTTCCAGGACTACCCAATAAAACAGTGTCTCAAAGAACCTCCCGACACTACACACACAACACATCTACCATGGACTGAACGTTTCCTAAAAATTAGCTGTAACACAGAATGGTTTAACAAACAATTCAGACATTTGTTTGTTGGACCCTGGACATTTGGTGAACTTGGTTTGGCTACGCTTGCAGCAAGTGTGTTCTGCCTCTGCTGTGCCAAACACTTGGAGACGTGCAAGACTCATGGATCCTATGGAGAACACCGTAAGCAAATGAGAACATTGGTTGTGGAGGGGGCTAAGCAAAGTATTAACATCTTACTTTTGAAAAAGTTTTGAGCCTGGCGGTGGTGGCCTTTAATCCCAGCACTCGGGAGGCAGAGCCAGGCGGATCTCTGTGAGTTCAAGGTCAGCCTGGTCTATGGAACAAGATTCAGGAAAGGCACAAAGCTACACAGAGAAACCATGTCTCGAAAAAACAAAAAAAATTTTTTTTTTTGCGGGTAGAGCGCTTAAGGCCCTGGGTTCAATCCTCAGCTCAAAAAAAAAAAGTTTTGAAGGGTCATCTGATAGAGGATCACTGAGTAGCTACCTCAGAGAGTGTGGGCAGGTGCTGAGGAATTAACCCAGGTGTTCGTGCCAAGCGACAGACCTGAGATCAGTACCAAACAAAACGCATAGCCAGGGCAAAGGCCCCTTGAGGCAGGAACAGGCTGGCCTCTTGAGAGAAGCCGTGTGAGGCTGAGGCAGTGGGAACCCTGTGGGATGGCTGTGGGGAGAGAGGCCAGGAGGTACTGGGCCAAGTGCCAGGTGGCTTAGGTCAGCTACAGGGACCAAAGGCTTTGATGGTGCTATGGTTCGGAAGTGTGGACTGGTTTTCTCAGTCCCGCTGCCATGCTTCATCTCTGTGCCATGGTTGGGAGCTTTTGGGGTGAAGATTCTCATCAACCTTCCTGACTTTGAGGCGGGTACATCAGAGATAAGAACAGATTGCTAGTCAGCAAAGTGGGGTGCAGCTGCTCAGATGCTAACTGCATGAGTGACTTTAGCAAAGGCACACTCCTATTACCTAACATCTGGATGTGAGCAGTCCAGGGCAGGCTTGGCAGCCCCATGGATTCCTAGGCCCCTTGTAACTCTTTGCTCTGACAGCCTTGGGGTGGCCAGGATTCGTGGGCATGTAAGCTATACAGTTGTCTGGCAGAGCCTCACACTTGCTTGACGTCTGTGCCGTTGACATCTTGAAATTCCTAGTTCTAAACAAAGGGCCTCACATTTTCATTTGGCAGTTGTGTGGCTAGTCATGAGCTTATCTGTTCTCCTTTACCAAAGGACTACAAAGTTTGTGTGTGGCTCCTATGGCAGAAGGGTATTGGTGGCCCAGTAAGGTACCTACCAGCTTTTTTTGTTTGTTTAATAAGATGGGGTCATACTATGTGGCCTTGGGGGTCCTGGATCTCACAGAAATCCACCTGCCTCTGCCTCCTGCATACTGCAATCACAGGAGTATGCCACTGTACCTGGCTTGTTTAAACGTTTTTTTATTGGTTTACTTGTATTTTCTATGTTTGAGTGTTTGCCTGTATGTATGTGCACCACATGTATGCAGTGGCCACAGAGGTCAGAAGGTGTTGGATTCCCTGAAACTGGAGTTAAAGCCCATTGTAAGCTAGATGTTATATGGGTGCTGGAAACCAAATTTGGGTTCTCTGCAAGAGCAGGAAGCACTCACCACCTCTCCCCAGCCTCCTGGGTTTTTTGCAGTGGCCACAGAGGTCAGAAGGTGTTGGATTCCCTGAAACTGGAGTTAAAGCCCATTGTAAGCTAGATGTTATATGGGTGCTGGAAACCAAATTTGGGTTCTCTGCAAGAGCAGGAAGCACTCGCCACCTCTCCCCAGCCTCCTGGGTTTTTTGTTTGTTTGTTTTGCTTTTATTTTTTGGTTTTTCGTTTATTGTTTTGTTTTTTAGTTTTTTGAGACAGGGCTTCTCTGTGTAGCTTTGGAGCCTGTCCTGGAACTCATTCTGTAGACCAGGCTTGCCTTGAACTCACAGAGATTCCCCCTACCTCTGCCTCCTGAGTGCTGGGATTAAAGGCGTGCACCACTACTGTCCGGTTCAGCCTCCTCTTGGTTTGGAAACAGGATCTTACCACATAGTAAAGACTGGCCTTGAACTTGAAATCATCCTGCCTCAGCTTCCCATATGCTGGGATTATGGAGAAAGCTCTTTTTGTTGGTGGTGATGTTTTTGTTTTTTTGTTTGTTTTTGAGACAGGATCTCTCTACATATCCTTGGCTGTCCTGGAATTCACTAGTAGACTAGGTTGGCCTTGAACTCACAGAGATCTGCGTGTCTCTCTGCCTCTGCAGTGCTGGGATGAAAGGTGTGAGCCGCCATCATCCATCTGGAGAAAGCTCTTTTTAGATAGTTTATCCAAAATATCAAGTGGCTGACAAAGAGGATGGTGAATTTTAACCTTGGGCTGTTAAGGCGGCTCAGTGTAGCTGGGCGGTGGTAGCGAACGCCTTTAATCCCAGCACTCGGGAGGCAGAGGCAGGCGGATCTCTGTGAGTTCGAGGCCAGCCTGGTCTCCAAAGCAAATTCCAGGATGGACTCCAAAGCTACAGAGAAACTGTCTGGGGTGGGGATGGGGGAAGAAGGCTCAGTGAATAAAGATGCCTGCCATTAAGCCAGATGATCTGAGTTGGATCCCCAGATCCCACATGGTAGAAGGAAAGAACCAATTGCAAGTTGTCCTTTGATGTCTATATGTACACCACAGCATGTATTTGTGCCAGCGCACACGCACGTGTGTGTGTGCACACACACACACACACACACCTCTTTAAAAAAAAATAGCTAGGCATGGTGGTGCACGCCTTTAACCCCAGCACTGGCGGGACAAGGGAGGCAGAGGCAGGAGGATTTATATGAGTCAAATCCAGCTTGGTCTACAAAGCAAGTTCCAGGACAGCCAGGGCTACACAGAGAAACCTTGTCTCGAAACAAACAAGCAAGCAAAACCCCACAACAAATAAACAAAAGACCCAAAGCCCTTCTGAAAATTCTCCCAATTCCCACCTACTCTGGAGATGTGGTTTTGGTTGAGTGAGTGGTTATATCTGAAGCCCCAGTTCTACCTGCTCATGTGTAGACCTGGAGTGTCTTATCTGTACCTTACAGGGCAACAGTGAAGATTCCAAGAGATGGTATGGTGCACCAAAGGGAATTCTCTGTCTCAGAGAAATTCTTAGGGAGTCCAGGGCGGGGAAGGGAGAGATGTTGTCACCTGTGAAGCATTTGAACAATGTGAATCTGGGGTCTTGATATCACCCCCTACTTAGACTCCTCACCCACTTAGTTCATTCCTCTGCAGAGCCAGCCTTGTGTGGCAGGATGAGGTGTCTAGTCTGGAATGAAATGGAAAGGTGGTCCTCCCTCACTAATCTGTGCTGAGTAAGGAGCTGGGGGATTCAGAGGAGGGTCCTGCCCACGTGTCCTCTTGTAGGGGAGACAGACTCACACATCTTCACAGGGGATGTGACCCCCACACTACAAGTTGTGGTGACAGCATGTCATTCTAGTGACATTTAAGTGATCAAGTTCTTTATACCAGTGTAGTCTAGTGCCAGCTAAGCTGCATTAGCCACCTGGGAAGTTGTTAGAAATGCAAATTCCCAGGCTGTCCAGACCTACAAAAGAGAAGATCCTGAGGATGACACTAGAGAAGCCAGTGACCTCCAGCCCATGAGACTAGGGGCCCCAGGAACCTAATCTCTCTCTCTCTCTATACACACACACACACACACACACACACACACACACACACGCACGCGCGCGCGCACACTGGGGGACAATAACATGTTGGTCCTTGGGGTTATACACTATCACAGCTTAACATGAGATGGCTCAGAGGTTTAGAGCACAGATTGCTCTTCCAGAGGTCCTGAGTTCAATTCCCAGCAACCACAATGATGGTTCACAACCATCTGCAATGAGATCTGGCACCCTCTTCTGTATACATAATAAATAAATCTTAAAAAAAATTAAAAAAAAAAAAAGAAATGATTTTAAGCCGGGCAGTTGTGGCACGCTCCTTTAATTCCAGCAGGCAGAGCCAGGCAGATCTCTGTGAGTTTGAGACCAGCCTGGTCTTCAAAGTGAGTTCCAGCACAGGTTCTAAAACTACACAGAGAAACCCTGTCTCGGAAAACAAAAACAAAAAACCAAAAGATTTCATGCCGTCCATGCCTCCCTAGGTTGTTTTCCTTCTCTGTGCCTATGCCACTGTGTACATGATCTATTGGAAATTCCGGAAAACATTCGACAGCGAGAATGACACATTCCGTCTGGAGTTCCTCCTGGTCCCAGTGATTGGCCTTTCCTTTCTGGTGAACTACAGTTACGCACCAACAGAGGTGAGTCTGACCCCAAGGCAGGGGTGCCTCCCAGCACCCTCTTCAGCCTGCCTACTACAAGCCCATTTCTTACCATTCGCAGTAGTAAGGGGCACATCTGTTCAGTCGTGAGGTTCCAAGTTAAGCAGGTGGTGACCCTGCTTCTGTTAGGACCTTGTGTCCCCAAGAGCAGTCTAGGCTGACTATTAACTCAGCAGGCTTGAGCTTCAACAATATCTGGAGGTCTTCTGCTGGTATTTATGGACCCGACAACTGTGGCTTAAAACTGCCATCCATTCCCAAGCTGGTGCTCCAGGCTCCTGCCAACCCAACCACCCTTTGTGTCCTACTGACAAGGTCCCCTGTGCTTTAGTTAGCCGGAGCTGGAGCCAGTACTTGCCATCTAAAGCCCCATGCAAGGCCTGGGCAGGGTGACTCCCCCAGTGCTGCTTCTGAGTACTAGAAGAGGGCCAGCCAGCAGGGCTTGCCTAACATTGTCAGGTAGGGGTCTCAAGAGTTACTCACCATAGCCTCTGCTGCAGCAGCAGTACATAAACAAAGTTGTTGAAGTGACTACTATTAGTCTATTAGTTGGGGTTTTACTTGGCTGAATCGGAGAGAAAACCCCCTAATGATACTATTTTATACAAAATTCAGGCGTATTTCTCTCACACAGAAAAGAAGCAGAGCCCTCAGGCATGGAAGCACAGACCTGTCATCTCATCATTTGGGAAGCTGAGGCAGGATCACAAATTCCACGCTGGCTTAGTCTACATAACAAGACTGGAAAAAACAAAAACAAAACAAACAAACAAACAAACAAAAAAAAACGGGCAGTGATGGTGCAGGCCCTTAATCCCAATCAACCTTTGCAGAGAAACTCTGTTTCCAAGAAGGAAAAAAAAAGAAAAGAGAGAGAGAGAGGGTGGCTGAGCCTAGGCAGCCAAAGACACTGAGTTCCTCCTCCGGGTCCAGGTTTCTGTTCTGACCATCCTAGCATTCGCCAAAGACAAAGGCTGGGAGTTAGGTGAGGAAAGATGGAGGAGGGTGGGGGCAAAAGAAAGGTTCCTTAAGCTGAGTCAGCTCCCAGGGAGCAGTCCTCCCACACAGCCCGGCCCTCATTAACCGTATTTTTTTTTTTTTTTTTTTTTTTTTTTTTTTTTTTTTTTTTTTTTTTTT